>NW_009220120.1:0-6353 GCF_000690835.1 Fulmarus glacialis
ATATATTTAAATATAGATTTTCTAGATATAAATACAATATTATTTTTATTTATTTAAATCTATTTCTGTCCAGTGAAAAGTTTTTCATTTATCTGCAACTTTTATCTAAAAAAGTTACCTATTTTTTTTGAAAGAGCTGAAATTTTATTAAGCAACGTCTTTTATGTGAGTCTAATCAAGGTGCCATGATTGTTTCTCTCCATTAGCTGTGTAGGTTATATGGTACGTGTACATGTCTATGTAATGTCCTGAATCACTTCTAATTTGAATTTACTTTATTATCTGTGCATTTCACAAACCTACTCACATCACCACTGCAAAATGGAAATAGAAAATGATACTTTTCTCCTTTTTTACAGACGGGCAGCTGAAGAACTGATGACTTGACTTGAATTATTTCAGGTCAATATATAGATTGTAATGACTTACGTAGGTTTCCGATCACCCCCAAAGAGTTTAAATATTCAGAATCCTACTGGTTGTCTGTATCAGATCTATAAATTAAACCCAGGTACACTGAGCCAAGCATCTTCCTCTTTCTGACAGAACAGCTCCTAAGTGAAACTTATTAAAAATAATATGAAATTTCACTTGAGTAAAAGTTATTTTTATATTTATTTATGCTAGAATTGTAAACTGTAGTGAATACATGCAGAATCTGAGCTCCCCTGTGACAGGGAAATTAAAAGACTTTTTTAAAAGGAAAACCCTTTATGTACACCTGTTTTTTAAATGATCACACAGCAGAGCAGTGTACTTTTTATTTTACCTTGCTTAAATGTGCAAATGAAGCCCTATATCCTTTCACTCTATGAGAAAATAAGTGAATATGACATGCATCTAAGCAATTACACTTGTAAAACACCTTATGTGTGAAAATATGATAATAGCTAAGATTCATTGCAGCAGACTTGCTATTCGCGGCCTGGTTTTGCAGCTGCATTTAATGATGGGATGACCTCATCAATTCTAATAACTCTACAATAGCTAAGGGTTGTATTTTACCAGCATTTAATATAAGCTATAAATGAAATACATCTTTCACCTACTTTGAAAGTGGGCCATGAAACAAAGGTGAATTCCAGGCAATAAACAGAAGCAACAGGTCAGGTAGGTATATGCAATACTTTTCATCTGCGTAAGCTTGTTGGTTTTGTCCAAAGATTTATTCCAGTTACTATTACCTGCTTCTGCAGTTGCAGAATACTGGTGTTGTAGGTATTAAAGCGTAAGAGGACACTGTTTTATGTACAATGGGTATTTTACTAATTGTAAATGATCACTCAAGTATATTTTTTAATTTATGCAGATATTTTTCTAGCATTCCTATGCTGATTGTAGCATATAACCTACCAACAACATACTGGCTGAGTACAAAATTAGACTTTGTTGTAAGAAAGTTCAGTGTGAAATAAGACACGTTGACCTATAACGAGGCTGAATTTGTCCTACTTTCTATTTATGGATGGAGAGGGAGATAAAAGTTACTGTGTAACCTGAGCACATCAGACTTCCCTAATAGTTCATTGTGTTGAAATATTTAGAAGTATTTTTTCAATAGGAATGGAATAGCAATTCAATTTTCTCACTAGTCAAGGTTTTAAACAGATGTAGGAACAGTCTGTGTTCTCTGCTTTCTAGCACATTCTGCTGGGTTTAAGTTCAGTAAGGTGTTCTGACATGATTCATTTCTTGGTACTAAAGAGAACACAAATGAGTAGAACTTGTTTTTATAGTCCACATTTCATATTTTCTTTTTTATTTTTCCTATGTTACTTTAATACTTTCTTTGCACATTTATTGTTTTTGAGGAGTATACATATGTATATCAGATTTATAAAATTGGGCATATGTCGTGGTTTAACCCCAGCCAGCAACTAAACACCACACAGCCACTCGCTCGCTCCCCCTCGGTGGGAGGGGGAAGAGAATCAGAAGAGTGAAAGTGAGAAAACTCGTGGGTTGAGATGAAGACCGTTTAATAGGTAAAGCAAAAGCCACGCACACAAGCAAAGCAATATAAGGAATTCATTCACTACTTCCCATTGGCAGGGAGATGTTCAGCCATCTCCAGGAAAGCAGGACTCCATCATGCGTAACGGTTACTTGGGAAGACAAAATGCTATAACTCTGATTGTCCCTCCTTCCTTCTTCTTCCCCCAGCTTTATATGCTGAGCATGATGTCATAAGGTATGGGATATCCCCTTGGTCAGCTGGGGTCAGCTGTCCCAGCTGTGTCCCCTCCTAACTTCTTGTGCACCCCCAGCCTACTCGCTGGAGGGGTGGTGTGAGAAGCAGAAAAGGCCTTGACTCTGTGTAAGCACTGCTCAGCAGCAACGAAAACATCCCTGTATTATGAACACTCTTTTCAGCAAAAATCCAAAACATAGCCCCACAATAGCTACTGTGAAGAAAATTAACTCTATCCCAGCCAAAACCAGCACAGCATGTGATTTTTAACAAAGTGGTAGGTATGTACGGCATTATTTTCATATGCAAGCAATGTAAGCTTGGTGATGAAGTCAGTAGTGTACGATAGGCCTACAGTTAAGTTATAAAAGATACAAAAAGTAACAACCACTCAAAATGTTTTTTAAAAGCAAAATCTTCACCTGACCCCATTCATTGCATGCACATGCATTATCTGTTACACCCACAGTAAATTCCCTGCATGAGCTTTGCTTCCATATACGAATATTAGTTGTTACAGCAGTGACTAAAGGTTCATATGCAACTGCAACCCAAATTATTTCAGATAAATTGAATCAAGTGTCTGGGAGACTAAAATCTCTGGCATGAAAATGTTTCTGACACACTGCCTTATATATGGTGCTCTGTCCAGCACTTATTCTGCTTCTTGGACAGGTTTCATGCTGAGCTTCATGCTGGGATGGTTTCACCACCACTGGCCTGTGCATGTCCACCAGGGAAAAAGCATCCAGCGGGACAGGAATGTGTGGAACAGTGCGACTAGGTGGGACACCAAACTGCCTGAGAGGGCATTTCACCCCAGAGGAAGATGACAATCAACTGGATTCAAAACTATCTAAGTAGCTACAGAGACTTTTGAAACAGAGGACTCAGAGAAAACAAACTCATGGATGGCCAAAAAGGACTGTCGTGGTTTAACCAACCTCGCAGCCGCTCACTCACTCCCCCCCCCACAGTGGGATGGGGAGAGAATCGGAAGGGGAAGAGTGAGAAAAACTCGTGAGTTGAGATAAAGACAGTTTAATAAAACAGAAAAGGGAGAATAATAATGATAATGATAAAATATACAAAATAAGTGATGCACAATGCAATTGCTCACCACCCGCACTGACCGATAACCAGGTAGCAAGCGGTACTTCCTGGATCACGCCTACCATTCATATACTGAGCATGACGTCACATGGTATGGAATACCCCGTTGGCCAGCTGGGCTGGCTGTCCTGATTATGTTCCCTCCCATCTTGTGTACCTAGCTCAGTCAGTAGGCATGGGAGCTGTCCTTGGACTAGGAGGGTACTTAGCAACAACTGAAAACATCAGTGTGTTATCAACATTCTCCTCATACTAAATCCAAAACACAGCACTAGCAAGAAATTTAACCCTATCCCAGCCGAAACCAGGACAATAACACAAGGATTTATAGTGGGTGGGAGAAGACATGAGCAGGGAAGAAGACGACTGGTGTGACCCTGCCAGATGTGTCCCCAAAGCACCATGGGCTCTGCCAGGGCCTGGCAGCATGGCCCCCCTACAGGGCCTCGGCTCGCCCACATCCAGCACAGGGGCACCCCAGGACCTCCACCTTGGTGATGCGGGGTCACCTCCCAGGTGCTGTCACCCACCCCTGGGCAGGCAGCCAGAGCACTCAGGTCTGCTAGAGCAGGTGTGTGCAGGCAGGGGGTCCCACATCCCCAGACAAGGTGGGGCCTGCACCCCCCATGGCCTATGGTTGGGGGGAGCACCTGTTTGGGATTAGCAATGCTAGGGTTTTTAGAAATCATAGAATCATAAAACACCAGGTTGGATGTGACCTCAAGGGTCACCTGGTCCAACCTTTCTTGGCAAAAGCACGGTCTGGACAAGATGGCCCAGCACCCTGTCCAGCTGAATCTTAAAAGTGTCTAATACTGGGGAATCCACCACTTACTTGGGAAGATCATTCCAATGGCTGATTGTTTTTATTGTGAAAAAATTTCCTCTTGTGTCCAATCAGAATGTCCCCAGGAGTAACTTTTATCCACTACCTCTCGTCTTTTCCACATGACTCCTTGTAAAAAGGGAGTCTCCACTTTTTTTGTAGCCACCCTTTAAGTACTGGAACATGGTGATAAGTATTTATGCGTATAACATTTTGCAACTGTCTGGTAATGTGGTGTATCTGTTGCATTGCTGATATTGATCCTAATTTACAGTTCACTGATTGTTGATTAATTATATGTTGATAATAAATCAGTAAACCACTTTGATCCTTGGATCTGTGTGGATTGGACATTTTTTCCCAGTGACAATGTTCAAGCTACTTGGCTTAAGATTAGCTTGCATGAATCATCCTAGTTGTGGAAGTATCCCAGCTGCATTGCAGATATTTCTAGTTGGAGGGACTAGAAGTACAATGTCACCAAAATTAAAACAAAACAAATATTTGCAGTTAATGGTTATATTAATTTATATAAAATACGGCATATAGAGAACAAAGTGTGGAAATATGTATTATAGAGAGTTTATTAGTATTTATCTAAGATGACTTTGGTAATTTGATTTGTTTCTTCAGACATAAGAAATATAGATATCCCATAGTATAGCCCTATATGTCACACAAGCAGATGCACTTCCCCTCAATGAGGTTGGTATTTTAACGACAGTTAAGAATTATTGTTGCAGAAATCCAATTCAGTCTAACAGATTTGTGCATTTGTATCTCCTTAAGTTTAAAAATTAAAAAAATATATACACTGTGCTAAAGGACTGATTTTATAAAAACATGCAACAGGATATTCAAACCAGATGGCTAAATTTGTGCATCTCCTGTAGTTCAGCCCTTGAAATCTACTGAGGATTCAACCTAATGAAGACTGGCAGCATCACATTGTCATGCTGCTCTTCTCTACTCTCTTTGTTGTTTTTAACATTTTGATGACATATGAACACTTGTTCACTTGCCAGAATGTTCTTTTAAACTTTAAGTTGAAGAGATCCTGAAGCTGGCATCCTGAAGAATGCAGTTTCACTCCAGCTTGTGGATACTACAGAAGAGCCAATGATGTAACGGAAAGAGAGGGGCAGAAGCAAAAGCTGTCATGTTTTTGTGCCTCTGTTAAAACACGCTGCATTATTTACAGTACTCTACTCTAATGTAATTTAGCTTGGAACATGATCAAAATTCAACTGTGTTTTAAATAAAAACTTAGGTCATGTTCCAAACAAAACTACATTAATAGGCGGATGTAAATACTGCAGTGAATTTTAAAGCAGGCTCTAAAACATGATGGCTTTTTCTTCTACTCTGCTCTGATCTGTGTTCCTCTCACCTACTATAGCATCCTGGATTCTCCCAACCTCAAGGTCACAGTCTGGATGAGAATAATGACATTTCAAAAGAGTTAATCGGTAACAAAAAGTTGTTAACAAGACTATTGAAGAAATGAACTATGAAAAAGCTCTTTTTTTTGGTTTGAAATGTTGAATTCTAAAGGTGCAATCAGTAATGAATTGATGAGGAAGTGTTGCAACTTCTGAAAAAAAATCTCACAGGTACAGCAGTGATAGCACATTTCAGGGAAATGGGAGACATAGTCATTTTCTCCTCTTTCTAACTGCTTTCCCTTTCTTTATTCCAGTAATAAGACCCTGCCTGTACAGTAGCTCTGGCGTTGTCATCTTTCCCTCACCCTGCATAGAAAGGAATCAGATTAATCAGGGAAAAAAACAAAAGTTGTCAATGCTCTATTTTTTTTTATTTTTTAGGGGTTTTTGTACAGGGTGTCAGGTGATTTCCATTGGAACTGATTGGAATTTTTTTGCATCCTGGTTTTGGCTGGGATAGAGTTAATTTTCTTCCCAGTAGCTGGTATAGTGCTATGTTTTGGATTTAGTATGAGAAGAATGTTGATAACACACTGATGTTTTAGTTGTTGTTAAGTAGTGTTTACTCTAGCAAGGACTTTTCAGCTTCCCATGCTCTGCCAGATGCACAAGAAGCTGGGAGGGAGCATAGCCAGGACAGCTGACCCAAACTGGCCAACAGGATATTCCATACCACATGGCATCATGCTCAGTATATAAACTGGCGGGAGTTGGCTGGGGAGCAGTGATAGCTGGTCAGGGACTGGCTTGGCATCAGTCAGTGGGTGGTGAGCAATTG
>NW_009220121.1:0-6201 GCF_000690835.1 Fulmarus glacialis
ATTTGCATATATCATTAACAGGTACTATTAAGGGGGGGTTTTTTGAGTTGTTTTTTAGTGTGTGCGGTTTGGGATGTTTTTAGGAAAGTTAAGACATAAGTGAAAAGTACTGCAAGGAATACAATAGGAACGAATCTGATAATGATTAATAGTAATAGTAGAATAGGCTACAAATAATAGCTGTAATCATTGCATGAATATAACCAAAGGAAAGTGTTATAGAAGAGTATAATAGAATTAGATGACTATTTAAGTATTAAAAAATAACTCTACAAAAGTGAAATAAAACCTAAGTTCCAATTTTGTTTTTGTTTCATACCTTACTCTTTCTAGTCATAAATTTACATTAAATACTTAGTTGTAAATAACACATACAATAGAAGCATCTCAAAATTAACATCTGTATATATATATTCTATAATGAGGTTTGGCCTTCTCACAGTAAAGGACTCTGTAAATAGTACTGGTGCTAACTATCATCTTTGCTGTGAGAAGAGACAGGCAGCAAAATGGAAAGCGATGACAGAGTATATCCAGAGCTCTAGTGCTTGTATTTAATAGTCTAGATTTAGAGAAAATGAGAGCTAGAAAAGACCTATGTGTATGATATTTATTCTTAGGGAGAATGTGGTTCCACTATGAAAGTTGTATGAGATATCTTATTCACACTTTTGGCATAATACTTCACTAATCTCTCTCTCTCTTTCTCTAAGACAGTAGAGTTTCACTGACTACAATTTTCAGTACAGTGTATTTCAATACCAACCAGTTTCCTTTTCTGTTTGTTCAGAAATTGTGACTTTTTTGACCTGCCATTTTCATGGCCCTGTGCCCTTTTGTCTGTCTAGTCACTTGTTTCAAAATTTGCATGTTCTATGTAAAGGCATTTGGAAGAATCTTTACATTTACAAATCATCTAAATTAAATGGGAAAAAAATCAGTAAATCAAGAAAAATTACATTATATTAAAGTATGTGACAAAGTATATGTGGCTTCTGCAGAAACAATTCTGAATTACTACAAGATATGTCTACTGGAGAGCTAATATTCGATCCTGCTGTATGCTTTTTTCCTTAGTTGCTGATAAGGCTGCCTACCTGATGGGTCTGAACTCAGCAGATCTGCTCAAAGCCCTCTGCTACCCCCGAGTCAAAGTTGGGAATGAATATGTGACCAAGGGTCAAACCGTGCAGCAGGTAAGAAACAAGTGATGATAAAAAACAAATGACATGAATTAAAAACTTTGAACTTCCTCTTTTGCCCCGGATGGTAATATTTCTTTTACTTTCCTTTAGGTGTACAATTCAGTGGGTGCCCTCGCAAAATCTGTCTTTGAGAAGATGTTCCTGTGGATGGTTGTTCGCATCAACCAACAGCTGGATACGAAGCAGCCCAGACAGTACTTCATTGGTGTCCTGGACATTGCTGGCTTTGAGATCTTTGATGTAAGAGGAGGATCTTCATACAAGTTCCTGGAAGGGGCATTAAGAAACTGGAATAGTTTGGGGTTTTGTTTTCGTTTTAATTATGGATTGTTTTTATTTGTTGGATAATCCTAACATTCCTGTAGGAATGGCACTCTTCTGGTTCTCATAGAATGTATTATCCTACAAGGACTGCAAATTTTTATAGATGTCTGTTGTTGCACGCAGAAGTGAAAATTGCATTGAAAACTGATATGAAAATGTTGAACAACTAACAGGTGACAGCAGAGACAGATTCTGAGGAAGTTAAAACATGCCATCTTGAAGGAAGATTTTGTTAATGCTGAAGCCAGATTCCCTCTGAATGCTTGGGAATAGACTGGCAGTGTAGATAAATTCAAGTAGATGAAAAGCTGGACTTGGACTAAGCTCTGCAACTCTTTTCACAGCTCAGAAATATGTTGAGATAGTGCCAGGGCCTGAAAGGGTAGATATATTAGAAGATGGAATATGCCAGTCACCTGTCCAGTCCCATGACAGGATCCCCGTCATGGAGACCTTAATGGTTTGAAAATAAAACCTACTTGAAGATGGAAAGTGTTCTGGAACTAAACTTCGCAAATAAGTAAATCTCTTTGCATTCTGCAGTTCAACAGCCTGGAGCAGCTGTGTATCAACTTCACCAATGAGAAACTGCAACAGTTCTTCAACCACCACATGTTTGTGCTGGAGCAGGAAGAGTACAAGAAAGAAGGAATTGAATGGGAGTTCATTGACTTTGGGATGGACCTGGCTGCCTGTATTGAGCTCATTGAGAAGGTTCTTGGGCCCTACACACTTAATCAGTTTTCCAGATGTAAAATGAAAAGGAATCCCCTATGCTTAAATTAGACCACTCTAACGTGTGGCACTCACACTTAATGCAGCACATAACATGATTTTTTCTGGGCTCCAAGTATTTCATATACATTTTAATTTGTCTGTTACTTCACTGCCTGTGGGATCCTGTTGTGCAGTACATATGATTTACATGGGGCAAAAATTTCAGTCCTGGTCACTGTTCTGGAGTTCATACTCAAATGCATGCTGAGTGAGTAAATACACTGAGCAACTTCTATTTTAATACGTTTAAAGAAATTTTCTATCTTGTTTCCAAGAAAAAGCATTTAGGAAGTGTAAACTCTTCCTTACATCTGAATGCTACTAATTTCATTCATTTTGCTTTCCATCTTCAACTAACATGAACATAGTGAATTTCTACATGATAGATCTTTATTACGTCACAACCATGAAACTTATGGGTGAGCTTGTTTTCATATGACTGATGGCATATCCACTAACAAAATGTCCCTAATCATAAGATTACACATTCTGAGGAGGGTTTTTTTCATCATTTTTATCTTCCATTCCTCTCTCTTATATACATTATCTCTGCTTCTTGTTTCCACACTTTCTTTCTTCACGTATTGCTATTTCTTCCAGCCCATGGGCATCTTCTCCATCCTGGAAGAGGAGTGCATGTTCCCCAAGGCAACTGACACCTCTTTCAAGAACAAGCTCTACGACCAACATCTGGGCAAGTCCAACAACTTCCAGAAGCCTAAACCTGGAAAAGGCAAGGCTGAGGCTCACTTCTCCCTGGTGCACTACGCTGGCACCGTGGACTACAACATCTCTGGCTGGCTTGAGAAGAATAAGGATCCCTTGAATGAAACTGTTGTGGGGCTGTACCAGAAATCATCCCTGAAGACACTGGCCTTACTCTTTGCCTCTGTTGGTGGGGCAGAAGCAGGTAATTTCTTTGAAATCAGTTCCACTATAATTTACAGAAAAAAAAATCTTGCAATAATATTTTGCAATAATATTTACATTTCAAAAACTGAAAACCCAAAACCTCATCTACTTTTTGGAATTCAGTCACTCAGACTAATAAAAGATACTACATTTCCCTAGAGACCTTAATAGATCTGTAGGTTTTAAGACCAGACAGCTATACTACAACATTAACACAGGCTAGCTGACAAACCAGATTTCTGCAATATGGGGCATTCCCAAATACTTCAGGGAATACAATCAAATGTTGCTAAACTTACGCGTAACCTTACATGTAAAGATACATAAAGACTGCATTTCGTGTATTCACTAGCAATTTATTTAATTCCTTAAATATGTTACTATGCAAAACATTACATTTTATTTCCTGTTTTCTTTTTCTTAACTTCAGCTTGAAGTAATTAGATTTCGTTCTGCTATCATCCGAAAAAAATTGTCTCCCATTGTAACTTTAAACACTGTATGCATTTGAAAATTTTGATCATATTATTACATTTTCTGGTTTTTTAAGACAAACACACAAAGCTCTTCAGATTCTAACTGCGTGCTTTTGTTGTTCATTTCTTTTTAAAAAATATATTATTGTTTAGAGAGTGGTGGCGGTGGCAAGAAGGGCGGCAAGAAGAAAGGTTCTTCTTTCCAGACTGTCTCGGCTCTTTTCCGGGTACTGTAGAATAATCATTATAAATTTTACCGCACTGTGAAAAAAATACAGAAAATTCAGTTCAGAAAAGCTTTAGATTGATCTAATATACAAAATCTTTATGTTCAGAAAGGATAAAGGCATGTGCTCCTTAATAAAGAAGGATTCGCATTGAATCCTTGGAAGTATTCTTTCAGAACTGCCCTAAAGTTCAGTTAAAAAAAAATATATATATACTGATCATGGTTTTATTGCAGTGTTTTTACTCCATCTAATATTGAGATTGTGTAAGTGACATTTTTAAACCTAAGTCTTTGCTCTTGCTCTTAAGGAAAATTTAAACAAGCTGATGAGCAATCTGCGAAGCACACATCCCCATTTTGTGCGATGCCTTATTCCTAATGAAACAAAAACACCTGGTAAGTTGTTAAAGTTCAAAGATGTGATAAATCTGTTCTTCTCTGTGCAGTACAATGAAGTACCAATTCATTATGTCATTTATTAGGTGCCATGGAACATGAGCTGGTGCTGCATCAGCTGCGGTGTAACGGTGTGCTGGAAGGGATTAGAATTTGCAGGAAAGGATTCCCCAGCAGAATACTCTATGCAGACTTTAAACAGAGGTCAGATTCCATGTCATCCACCCTCCACCATATCCACAAATTCTGAAAAATTTGCATTTCCTAATTGCTTTAACTACTGTGGGAGTTATGGGAGGGGTTCATTGTATCTACCTTTAGGCATACAAAAGTCAATTTTCCAAGTTATTCATCCAGTTTCTTTCTATAGCTAACTAAAAGAACAGGCATTTTCAAAGGGAATTATTTATTCCCGACCTTGATTCATATTCTGGTATGGGATAAAACATTTTCTAATTAACTGTCCAGAAATGACTAGCTTAGACTTAGTTAACTTCTGAGTAGCAAAGTAAGATGACTTGCAGCCATCAGCACAGAAATGTGAATAAAGAAACTACAAGATATTCTAGACTAACTTGTTGGAAAACCAAATAAAATAAAAACATCTTGCTTCTTGTTCTGTATCAGCTGGAAAATACTCAGGTAGTGTGTACTGCCACTATTTTGGATGAAGAATTGCTTCTCCTTTCCACATATATTATTCGTGAACATAAAGTTCTCATTTGGAGATAAGGCATTAGATAACAAGGCATGTGAAATATGTCAGCAGTTACCCATCTAAATTAGTACCCATTCTGTGGTCAAGCATTTCTGGACTAAGGAAACTGCAAAGTTTTTCCTAAAAACATATTTACCCATGAAAACGTGACTTCTAAACAATGGAACAGAGTTCAGACTTATTTACCTCTCTTCATTCTTAATACCCCTTCAGAGAATCCTAACAATGGCATCAGTTGGTATGGGTTTGACTGAGCTTTAGGGAATCTGACCTTCTTCATATACTACTTCTTCCCATAGGTACAAGGTGCTTAACGCCAGTGCCATCCCAGAGGGACAGTTCATTGATAGCAAGAAGGCTTCTGAGAAGCTCCTTGGATCCATTGATGTGGACCACACCCAGTACAAATTTGGTCACACCAAGGTACAAATGCTTCTTGACTGATGTACTGTGCTTGCAATACCTGACAACTATGTACTGCAACATTCTCTTTCTCAAGGTGTTCTTCAAAGCTGGGCTGCTGGGACTCCTAGAGGAGATGAGAGATGACAAGCTGGCACAGCTCATCACCCGCACACAAGCCATGTGCAGGGGTTACCTGATGAGAGTGGAGTTCAAGAAAATGATGGAGAGGAGGTAGATACTTGTACTTATTTGGCCTGCTGGGCCAATCCTCATCAGGTACCAATGACATGAACAAAACTGAAAATAAGCTGCTTCTTGCCAAATCTCATTTATTTCTCATTAATTCAGTTTACCAATATGGATATATTTGGGAGTATACCCTGGCAGTAGATGAAGCAGTATAAAATCCCAATTTAGGAAAAAAATTATTGTTTTTAACATATATGACCCTTTGTACTAATTTTTGCTAAATTCAGTAAATTACTAGATTATATGTATGTCCAGTAACCAGATATCTAGTCTAAGCTAATTATTTTAGGTCACCATTGTAATCAAAGGTGAGAAACATGTACTTCTAGCACAAGAGAAGTATCCTCTTCCCTTGGATAACTTTCATGAAGGGGACCAAGTCAACTTCTGGAGGTGTTCCTTTTCTTTGGCCATGAAAGTGAGCCAAACATCTGGACTTCAAAACTGTCCATACAGGTTGAAAATCTACATCACACTAGGCAGTTTTCTTCAGAGATATATATTTTTAAT
>NW_009220122.1:0-270 GCF_000690835.1 Fulmarus glacialis
ACAGGGATGTTTGCAGTGTGCAGGGATATCTGCAGCGTGCAAGGATGTTTGCAGCAGCGTGCAGGGATGCTTGCAGCGCACAGGGATGTTTGCAGCACGCAAGGATATTTGCAGTGCATGGAGATATTTGTGGCTCACAGGGATGCCTGCAGCCCACGAGGATGTTGCAGTGCATGGGACTATTTGTGGCACACAGGGATGCTTACAGCACATGAGGATGCTTGCAGCATGCGAGGATGCTCGCAGCACGCAAGGATGTTTGCAATACAC
>NW_009220122.1:445-1083 GCF_000690835.1 Fulmarus glacialis
GGATGTTTGCAATGCATGAGGATGTTTGCAGCATGCGAGGATGCTTGCAGCACGCAAGGATGTTTGCAATGCATGAGGATGTTTGCAGCACGCAGGGATGCTTGCAGGATGCAGCGTTGCTCACAACATAGGGATGTTTGCAACGTGCAGGGATATTCGCAGCATGCAAGGATGTTTGTAGCAGCATGCAGGGATGCTTGCAGCGTGTGGGAACGTTTGCAGCACGCAGGGATATTTGCAGTACATGGAGATATTTGTGGCACACAGGGATGCTTGCAGCACACGAGGATGCTTGCAGCATGCAGAGATGCTTGCAGAGTGCAGGGATGCTTGCAGCACACAGGGATGCACGAAGCTACTTTGTAGGAGCCAGCGACACCCGCAGCAGTTTTCAGGCTTTCCGTGCCTCAGTTTCCCCTTCCCTGAGAGCTTCGCTCGGGGACGCCGCGGCGCTGGGAGACCTGGCCGCGCCGCGGCAGCTTGGCTGGCAGCTTCGCATTCGGTGCTTGGAGAGCGGCCAAGGGGGAGCGCTGGGGGCCCGCTGCTCGCCAGATGCGATAAGGAAAGGTTCGGCCGAGGCTGGAAAAAGAAAGAAAAAGGGAGGGGTGGGGGGGGGAAGAAGGGAAAAAAAAAGAAGG
>NW_009220122.1:1388-4564 GCF_000690835.1 Fulmarus glacialis
AAATGCTTGCGGAGCGAGCGCATGGCCTTGCATCCAGCCATCCGCCTTGATAAGGGGCTCCGGGGAGGAGGAGGAGGAGGAGGAGGTGAGACGAAGCCGGGGACCTGCCAGCGCTTGCGCTTCGTTGCAGGGAACCCACCAGATTTGCCACCGCCGGGTGACGAGGGGAGGGGGGAGCCGGCGTGCCTCAGTTTCCCCACCCTGTGCACGCAGGGAGGCGGCGGGGGGGGAAAGGGGTTAAAACCGTGCGGGTGAAACGCCTTGGAGGGGTTAAACAGGGCGATTTTTCTGCCGGGTTTTATCCAAAACATATGTTTTCACCACTATTCGAGTTATCTGGGATATTTCCTGCGTGTTTGCTCCTATGGCAACCGGCCCAGCATGAAAGACCTATTTACTGGGCCCGGGGATAAGGAACAGCCATATGGTGTCAATTTTGAAGGCGCTCCATCCCCTCCGCCTGTCTCCGGTTCTCCCTCCGCCACGGTCTTGGTTCCTCAAGGGGCATCCACCACAAGCCCGGGTCTAGCCGGGGTTGGGGATGGGCACTGTCGGTAAGGTGAGGTGGTGGGTTGGGTTTGGGGAGCTCAGAGAAGGTGGAGATGGGCTGCAGCAGCATTCTGAGGTCCTTCAGGAGGGTAGGGATGGAGAGAAGGTACCTACAGCATCAGTCTGAGGTCCATTGGGGAGATAGGGATGGAGACAAGGTACCTGGAACATTGATCTGAGACCCATCAGGAAGATAGGGATGGAGACAAGCAACCTACAACATTGGTTTGAGGTCTAGCCAAGACACTGGGCTGGAGATGGCATTGAGGACAAGCTAAATACAGCATAGGTCTGAGGTCCAACCAGGAGATAAGGCTGGAAGAAGGGCTGGAGACAAGCTACCTGCAATGTAGGTTCAAGGTCCATCCAGGAGATGGGGCTAGAGACAGGGCTGGAGATGAGCTACCTGTAATGTTGATCTGAGGTCCATACAGGAGATGGGGCTGGAAACAGCAGGGAGAAGCTACCCATGCTGGTCTGAGGTCCACCCTGAAGATAAGGCCTGGAGTAGGACTGGAGACAAGCTACATGCAACACCAGTCAGAAGTTCATCCAGATCATGGAGACATGACCAGGGAGAAGCTATCTACAACATTCGCCTGAGGTCCATCCAGGAGACAAGGCTGGGGACAAGCTACCTGCACCATGGGTCCAAGGCCCATCCAGAAGACAGGGTTGGAGACAAGCTACCCGCAACATCATCCTGAGGTCCATCCAGGAGACGTGGTTGGAGACAAGCTACCTGCAACATCATCATCCTGAAGTCCATCCAGGAGATGTGGTTGGAGACAAGCTACCTGCACCAGGGGGCCAAGGTCCATCCAGAAGACAGGGTTGGAGCCAAGCTACCCACAACATCATCCTGAGGTCCATCCAGGAGACGTGGTTGGAGACAAGCTACCTGCAACATCATCATCCTGAAGTCCATCCAGGAGATGTGGTTGGAGACAAGCTACCTGCACCAGGGGTCCAAGGTCCATCCAGAAGACAGGGTTGGAGCCAAGCTACCCACAACATCATCCTGAGGTCCATCCAGGAGATGTGGTTGGAACAAGCTACCTGCACCATGGGTCCAAGGTCCATCCAGAAGACAGGGTTGGAGCCAAGCTACCCACAACATCATCCTGCGGTCCATCCAGGAGATGTGGTTGGAACAAGCTACCTGCACCAGGGGTCCAAGGTCCATCCAGAAGCCAGGGTGGGAGCCAAGCTACCCACAACATCATCCTGAGGTCCATCCAGGAGATGTGGTTGGAGACAACCCACAGTGAGGCTCAGCCCAGCTCTGCCTTGGGACAGAAGGGAGCTGGGGAGGTCCTGGGGACCGTGAAGACCTCTTATCACCCCCAGAACCTACCAAGGGGGTGCAGTGAGGTCTGTCCCACCTCCAGCAGGTCCAAGCTCCTCTTGGAGGTAACCCCAACGCCCTGAGAAACCCAACAAATCCCGCACGGGGCTGTTTGCTCCTTCCTAAAGATTGGGGCAATTTTTCGACCTAGTGCTACAGCGGCTCCACGGGGTTAAATGCCCAAAATGCAGGCAAATGGGGCAAAAACGTCCTCTGGTCTACTGTAAAAAAATTTAAAGAAAAAAGAGTGTTTTCTAATAATTCTAATTTTTTTTTGTCGTCACTGGGCGTTTGCTGCAGGGAGAGATGATAAAGGCGGGCAGGACCAGGCACGGCTTGGGACAGGGGATTTTGGGAATGATTCACTCCCAAAGCCTTCCGCAGAGGTATTTCTGATGAAAAAAAGCCAAAATAGTTTTGTGTTTTTTTTTTTTTTAAAGAAAAAAGAGATTTACAGAAGTAACCCTTCCCACCAGCCTTGCCATTTTTCTTTTTAATAAGAAAAAAAAAAAAAAAAAAGGCTTTTAGCCAAAATAAACCTTCTCTATGAAAACGTGTGTTTGGGTCAAAAAGCCACTTCTCACCAGGGAAAAAAAAAGCAACAAAAAAACCTGTCCAACCCCTGAAGTGATGGGTTGGCAAAACTCACGGGGAGGTATGTCTTCTCTGGAGCCAACAGCTCTTCTCCTCCTCCTCGCCTCCTGCTCCTCTTCCTCCTACTTCTCCTCCTCTCCTTCACCTCCTCCTCTCCTCCTCCCTCTTCTCTTCTCCTCCTCCTCTCCTCCTTCTCCTCTTCCTTCTTCTCCTTCTCTTCCTCCTTCTCCTCCTCCTGCTCCTCCTTCTTCTCCTCTTCTCCTTCTCCTTCTGCTCCTTGTCTTTGTCCTTGTCCTTCTCCTTGTCCTCGTCCTCGTCCTTGTCCTCCTCCTCCTCCTTCTTCTTCTTCCCCTCTTCCTCTCTTCCTCCTCCTTCTCCTCCTCCTCCTCTTTTCCTCTCCTGTTTTCTCATCTTGTCTTGCCTCTTCTTTCTTCATCTGCTCTCTTTTCATCATCTTCATCTTCTTATCTTGCCTCTCCTCATCTCTTCATCTTCTCTTCACCTTCATCTTCCCTTCCCAGGTGATGTGTGTGTCCACATGTGCTCCAGCCCAACACCCCTCCAACCTTTGCACCTGTACGATTTGCCACGAGCTCCCCACCCGTTCCAGCTCCGTGCCTCAGTTTCCCCACTCACACAAGTGCCCACTGTGCTGCAGAGCACATAGAATCATAGAATCATAGAA
>NW_009220123.1:0-28092 GCF_000690835.1 Fulmarus glacialis
GAAGCCTTAGGCTGCAAGAGCTGACCAAGCGTAAACTTTTGATAAAACTGATGCTGCTAACTAAGACCTCACTGAATTCAGCAGATACGAGCGGAATGAAGAAGATAGGGACCAAGGAGACAATTCCAAGAGAATGAAGTAACTTCAGAAGAAGGCCCCCCCAGCAACAGTGAAAACCGGTAAGAAATCAAGAGACCACCGACCAGAATTAAGTGATTGGACTTGGGGTTGGACTTGGGGCTCGGGCGATGGGTGGTACAGGTGTAATTGAGAGGCGTGAATTGGGGTAGGGGTCCCTCTCCGGAGGCACCCAGCTCGAGCTGTTATCAAAGAACTAATAAAAGACTGATTGGAAACCTTCACTCAGACTTGGTGTTCTCAGCGGGATCCTGGGGTCGGCCCCTGTTACAGTGGCTGGCGTGTGTACATCCGTAACAATCAATAAAAATTTAGTATTTGCTTGATGTGAACTACTTTTCCTACGTTTAAGAAAAGGGGTTTATCTACGGTGCTGCAATGTCTTACTGATTTTAGACAATTAACTTTCAAAATTACTTTTCTTCTTTCCTTTATAGCCTAATGCTTATTTCCCATAAGCAGCTGCAAGACAAGTTATAACAGTAATTTTAAAGATGACCTTGTGTCAGGAAGCAGTTACTTAACAAGAACAAAAGCCTGCTCCACTGTAGGTTGGTCAACATCCATTGCTCCTCGTCCCAGTTAACTCCATATTTTACAAGGTATCCTCTGCACAAAGCCCAATGTCTCTCAACCCCTCAAGTAAGTTTTGAGGTGTTCATTTTCTAAATACCACAGTATGTCCACAAGCGCTTGCCTCCTTAAGGGGGGGTGGTGGTGGGGAATCCAAGCTACCATCTTAAATTTGATTTGGCACCAGTTTCTCTCAAAATCAGGAGAAAGTACAGTTACATATATTGCACTTCATACAGTAACAGAAATGAAAAGTATTTACTGCTCTCTGGTATTTTTCCCAGAGTAGATAGAAAATCTATCAATCTCCAAATATCCATCTGCTTCTGTTTTATTTAACAACAAAATTCTGTAGGATTGTGGAGGACGTAGGAAACATTCTCTTTAAGGGGAAATTGTTAGTGGAAAAGCCATCCCATGCATTTAGATGCCTCCAAGCTGTAACAGAGAAAGCAGGCACCTGAGCAGATTAGTGGAAGCCATTTACCACACTTACTTAAAACCACCATGCACTAGGAACATTTTCTGCTGTGCGAGGTCAGCCTCCCTGCAGTGCATGCAAGCCTCCAACAGAGCTCAGTTTGGAGGATCAGCACTTGCTTTGCTACAGCTATCAGTGTTTCCAAACCACCCCTCCAGAGCTCAGAAAGTAAAATTAAAACACTCCACCTCCCCTCTGCACTAAGTCCTCAGAGCACCTGCACCGGGAAAGGCCGGGCTGAAGATACTCCTGACAAATTCTGCTCAGATTTAGTCCAGTGGTTCCAAATGGCTGAAGAAAAATTAAGGAATGGCCCAGTTGGCCATCATCAATAACAGAAGCAAGTTCCCTGTCCAGCCCTGTCCTTTGTACTTCAATAATTGTACCAGAGTCATTAAAAAAATTAACTGTACTGGGAGACAGGGAATAATTGTACAGCAGGAGAGTAGCCTCCTCTACTAGCAACAAGCCACCACCTTTGGTATTTTTGTACCCTTTCTGGCATTTCTACACATTCTAATCCCAATTCAGAGTTTGCGAGGATGCTTATTTCCTTCCCCTCCAATAACCTTGTAGGAGACTTAGTAAAAAAAAAAAAAAAAAATTCAGGAATGGAAGCCACTTAGAAAACTCAAGGGATTTTAATGACTGAATGAAGAAGGAACTACTTATTATATTTAAGTAGCAAACAGGTATTTTGCTATCAAAGCACAAGCTAAAGAATTTAAAGAAGCCACAAACATCAGTAAGCCCAACATACAGAACTTTGAGTAAGAAGGCATTTTACACACAAGAGTTTATCAACACAAAACTGTTTAATATTTATTAAATGACACAAAATACCTAGATAACAGACTCACTCTCTGAAAGGACATGTATTTACATTATTTACCAACTTAAGAAAGACTCTCTGTACCCATATCAGACTTATGAAACATAAAAAAGGTTTTGCTGCTTTTTGCATCGAAGGATGCAACGGTGATACATGCCCTGTTTGCAAGTCTGCATAAACTATAACTTTTTGATGCAGTGAAAAAGCACAATTTTATATTCTGGTAGCCGAGTGAAGAGGCTTCTGAAAAGTAACAGGGTTAGTTTTTTCCCCCACTCCAGACATACTCTGAAGAACTGTTATACAAAAAGTATATTACATTTTTGAATGCTGCTGTACTCTTACAATTTTAGTGTAACGTTTCAAAGAAAATATTCTTCCTACTATATGAAATCACTAAAAAAAGTGGTATTTGAACATTTCTTTAGATGCACTTTTTTTTTTAAAGAAAGCATTAGGGCAAATGATATGTCTAGGAAAAAATGAAAGACTGACAGAAAAAAAAAGCAGAGACCAAAATATGAAGAACAGCTAAAGCAACTTAACAATTTGCTAGGGTTTGTTTTTTTTTATTAACTATTTTACTTTGGCACCTTTGTGTAAACTATAGAACAAAACAACGTTTACAACACATTTGCAATTACAGCATTTAAACAAAATGGTCACTTTTTAAACCAGCCAAGACAAAAAAATAGTCCATTTATGGGTATAAAGATTAAAAAACCTAAAATATATATTTCTAAGAATAAACTGCAATTTCTTATGAACAAGGTGCTATAAACTGCATGCAAGAGTCAAGATTAAAAATGTGTGGCCAAACAGACAAGCTGTGTTATAGCCAGATGAGTTGTGGTCCAAGCCCACTTTCATTTTTTTCTTACAGAGATATATATGGCTCAATAGGCAGGCACATGATCCCAGCAAGAAGTTGCAGAGTTGTACGGCTGGACGATAAATCTTGGCTGCAGCTTTGTCATTAACCAGGAATGAGCGAGACCTTAGCAGAAGAGATGAACAAGTTCTTGGGGAAAACCCATGAAGGTACAAGAAGGAGAAGCCGCCTCCCCGCCCCTCTCTCGCCCCCTCTCTCAGCCTAGCCAGGGTTCTCAAAGTCCATTCTTTGGGTTGCTTTAACTAGATTGCCTCTTAGGGTCTGCCTCAGATCGTGGAAGTCTGATGAGATTTGAGGACATTTTCTACATAATATTTTATGCATTTAAGTTACTGAAATGGATGGGATAAAAATTAAATAAACCTTCAGACTTTTCTGGTTAGTTTGACGGAATGCAACACACTTGTCTAATGAGGGAGGATTTTACCAGAATAGGTATTTTAAACATGTAGTGGTGTTAGATTTATATGCTACAACAGACCGAATGGAACCAGTTCAATACTGATATTCATCATCTCCTGTCTCCCAAAGAGTTAAGTTTTATGCTCCTTCTCCAAAACACCTTTTTAAAAGGAATCTTTTATTGGCTAAAGATACAAAACACATACAAGAAAAAGGAACATTCAATGCAAAATACAGAATGTTTTTTAGGGGGGCATTCTTTCCTCCCCAGTGGATCTCTATTTGAACTAATACTTAAAAGATTTGCAGGAGCAGTCTTCAAGTTTCTTATCAGATAACTCTACTGTTAGTATTTTTCTTACAGAGGCAAGGGTGGTCCTGGATGTTTACCAGTGGTTATGCTGCAATAGTGTCAAAGGATAAGGTAGATTTTCTGCAGATCAGAGAGCTGTATGACAGTTAGTAGAGGGTGACAGCAAATAATTTAGTAGGAGAAAAAACCATCTGCTTCATCTGTCAGCTGAGGACTGCATATAAAAGAGCTTGAGAGAAAACACAGCTGGAGAAAATATGGAATTAAACAGTAGATCAAAAAAGCAGTAAGGATGGGATGTGTCAGATACAAAATACACACACAGACACACACTCTCCCTCTCTCGCACAGGCACACCCCTGAATGTGGGATCACAGTGATAAAAGTTATAGATCATAGAGAGCTAAGTTACACTGCCATTAAACAAAAGTAACATCTTGCTTTCAAGAAATGTCTGGTATTCCCCAGGACTATCAGTGCCTGAAAGAGGATGAGGTTTTTCATTGTGCTCTGCAACACAGCTGATCATAGGTCTAAAGCCTGGCTGGGTAAGGAAGAACTGTCATGTGGAGGAGTTACCTTTTCTGCTGACACTTTTTTTCCATATATTCCTGGCACATGCTGCTATAGCAATAAAAAAATGCATTTTGTTGAAACAAAGCTCTACATTCAAGTGACTTATTCTCCCATGTCTTATAAAGATGCAAAGAATGCTCTCTGGTCATCTAAGAAAATATATTTTAGATGCCTTGTAGCAATACTTAACTTTCTATATGAGAGGTAGGCTTCTGGGTTCTAGGAGGCCTGCCACATCTAGGGCTGAGTTCTTAAAGCTTTAAGTTAAAGCAATCCAAAGCAGGGCAGTCTTAGAAGAGCTGCCCTGTCTAAACCTTGAGGTTAGTTCAAGTTTAGAATGTTGCAAAGCAAAACAAGTATTAAAATCCATTTGTAATTTTTGTTCTTACAGCTTTACCACAAGAACAGTGTGGCTTTTCATAGATATCTGTAAATAGATTCTCTTTTCTAGAGTATTGCTGCCAAGAGGTGAAGGCCTCCTACCCATGACTAGTAAAAACTGTCACTTTTTCCATTATGGCTGTTTTATGCTTAAAATTCCCAAAGGTGAACACTAAGTCTTATAGGCAAGCCATATAAATCTAATCTGAACTTGTTTTGTTGTAGCAGTTATTTAAGAATGGTGTTTGTATATACAGTATATATGCCCACACTGCAAACTTTATACATTGTTTTATATTGGTACCATTTTGTCTTAATTACGACCAAGAATATTTTCCATGAGATCAGCAATAAGCATAGCTTGGCTTATTCCCCATTTTCCCTCCCTCAAGGGAAAAGGAATCCAAGTGTGGGCATCAACCAAACCAATGGTATGTTACTAACTGAAATGCATTCTGTACAGTAAATTAAAAGTTTGCATGCAGTTTAAGCATTTTAAAGGCTATTTTCTTATATTAATTAACCTTCTGTTTCCATTTAAAGGTGTGAAAGACATCTGTCATATATCAAGGGACTCCTCTTCAGACCCAGAGACAAATGGAATCACAAAGACCAGGTACTTTCTTTCAGCTTTCTGCACATCTTACTAAATAACATGCAAAGAGTTCAACAGCATTCTTCTTAAAATGTAAATAGTACTCTTTAAATGGGCATGTTAACCACTGAAAGAAGTCCACTCTACTATACTTTTCCATTACACTGCTTTCATTCAATCATCGGTAGTATAAAAAGTCAATTAACAGGATCAACAGGCTAGTTTATCCACTGGCAACTGTGTATGACACCAAGTGTGCAGTAAAACAAAGGCCAACATATGTTTATGCAATATAGTTGTACTGATTTGGGTTTTCTTTATCTCTTTCCATGTAGTCCCTGTCAATTAAGGATTCTATTCTCTTCTTAAGGTCAGCAGGCTGTAAAATAAAGCAGATGTCAGCATTATTACTTTGCAGTCAATGTTCCTTGGTTCGTTCTTTCTACTTAAGGCAAATATCCATACTGTTTAAGATGGCCGAGGAAACAGAAATCACAGTTTAAAGAAAAAAAAACTCCCTTAAACCATCAAAGCTTCTAAAGTCTGCAATGTATAATTGATTGAAGAGAAAGTTAAAAAATTAGCTTGTCACCTGCAGCTAAGCATAGACTTTTTACAGCAGGGAAAGGTATTTGCTGCTGTTTAAACTGAACTCTACTTTAAAGAACTGCAATTCACCCATTACGTACCAAAATGTTTCTGATTTTTACCTGGTAAAAGATGGTACAAGTTTCATTTTATCATGATGCGAGTGAGTTCTGCAACAGTTTTGGTGCCCTATGATTTTACTGGGTAAAAAAATGCCTTATGATAAAGAGTGAGGAAAAGCATTTAACTCATCTGCCTCATCTGTTACAACCCTGCAAAGCTCAACTGCAGTTTATGCAATACTTACAGGCCTGCAGGAACTTAACATGGTAACAAAACAGAATGAGATGGCAGGATCTTTTATTTTACATTTCCATTGATAGAAAGCACTGTATATTTGAACTCAAACAGATGCATCACTGTCTATTTGAAAATCCATTTCTATTTGTACACAATAAGTAAGCTATTCATTTTATATTGCAACTGTGGGCTTCTTTAGCTTTGAGACATTCACCAATATATATATGTGTGTGTGTGTATATATATATTAACTAATATAATCTACCTGGAAAAACCACTGTACATTTATTGGTTACTAATTTATTAAAAAGCATCAACCAAATTAAGAATCAAAACCAATTCTGCATTACATATCTGAATCATTTTCCCCTCGTCCCCAGGAACGCATTGCCAGAACACTTAAATGCAAGAAGAACAGCGTGCAAGGAGAGCTAGCTTCACAGTTACTGCTAACA
This sequence comes from Fulmarus glacialis, assembly GCF_000690835.1. Taxonomy (NCBI): domain Eukaryota; kingdom Metazoa; phylum Chordata; class Aves; order Procellariiformes; family Procellariidae; genus Fulmarus; species Fulmarus glacialis. The sequence goes on from NW_009220123.1 coordinate 6,527, forward strand.
GACTCTGATTCTGAAAGCCTCAGGTAATATTCAGATAAAAATGCAATTGGCACTTTAAAAATTCCTGAAAGTGAGTATTTGTCCTTCCTAACAGTAAAAAGATGCATGTTTTAGACAGAAGCACTGTTTAACTGAGGACAGGCCAGGGAATATAAAAATAAGTAATAAAGTTTTAAAAAAAGAAAAATCAGTACTATACCTTTACTGGGAATTTAAGCTGGTTGTAGACCTCTGACACAAGCAGGTTATGACTCAGTGTCTTGCGCATCTTCATGATTCGTACAATTGCAGCGTCAATCTGGTATTGCCGGTCCTGGAATACTCTCTCTGTAGTGCTTGCCTGTTCCTCTACCTGAAGGATTAATTCAGAGAAGTTTTAAAGAGAGCACTAGAACTGTCAAAACAATTCTTCTTCATATCTCTAAGACAATTCTCAGTGTAAGACAGTAAGATGTCTGTTGTCAAGTTATTTGACATAAATCCTTTACAAATATGAAGACCGATTATAAAAAACCACTTGTACAAGGAATTAAAATCTTTGCACAGATTTTACACTGGATGGCTGTCAGGAAAAATTCACTGTGAATTTGTTTCTATGTTCACAAACCATTCAGTAAAGCTCCAGGGAATGATCAAGGGTGAAAAGAACATTCAGTAATTGGAACTTCTCTTAAACAACCTTATTTAGCGACATCTAGCATCACTGGAGTCTAAGATAGTATGGAAGCACATATTTAAGTCTGCGTTGTTAGGTATGTGCTATCATCCAAATTATACCTGTAACTTTTACAAAGATAGCAGTATGTACGTTACAACCAAGAGGAAAAAAACTTGTAAATGGGCAGGCAACAAGATACTTAACCAAAGGATCTAAACCCCAGAGGATTCAAAAGAATATACCGTTTCTTTCATCTGAATTTGGTTGATCTTTATCCTGAAGAGCTTATGTCTGAAATCATCATTACATGTGAATTTATCACCATCTTCCACATCTTTGCCTTTGGGGCTTTTAGTCAGTACTCTGGCTTTGCCACAAGCCAGAGATTGAAGTGTCCTTCTCAGCTCTCCATCCTCTAAAACAGAAACAAGTTGTTTAGTTTTTCTTAGTAAGAACACTTGGAAGTAGTCAGCTGTTTTCAATACCAACCTATCCCAGTGGCTTGCTTTATCTCCTCTAAACTGAACTCCTCTCCTTCGTTAAACATGAGCAGCACCAGTGTCTGGAACAAGGAGACCTGAAGTTCTTTTTTGCCCTGTCACAAGGGAAATTAACAGACATCACTAGGCTGGTTTTTTTGGTGGGTTTTTTTGTTTGTTTGTTTGTTTTTTTTTTTTTTTTAGGTGGGGGAGGAGGGGAAAAGTAATTCTTGTATGTCAATTATTTCACTTAAAGGATGTGATTGTTAATTTACTCATTTGGGAATATGAAAGAATAAAAGTTACTGGTCACCTTGTGTTTACTATGAAATGCAGAATAAACTAGAGGTCAGAAGGTTAGACTACTATATCCAGTGACAAAACTCACCCAAGATATGCATCAACTTACTCAAGACAAATCTCAAAGCACTGAGTGCTTAAAATGACAATTGGAAAGACCTTTAAGTCAAAGTGTAACACATACATTAGTTTAAGAAACACAGTATTAGGAACTATAGGATCTTTGAAATAACCAAGTTTGATAATACTTGTTTTATCATTAACATTTTTCTGAAAAATAGAACTGGTAAGCATTCCTATTCCAAGAGAAATTTTCTTGAAATATATTGGTGCCCATGAAGAAATACTGAAGGGGAATAACTGGAAGCCATTTAAAAACACAGCTGTGTTCTTGTACAATCCAAAACTTACCTTTATTTCAGTAGTGAAAAGCTTACTGTAAAGATGCTTAATGCTGTCAGATGAAGTAAGGTCATCTATGGAACATGGCCCCTTTTTTTTTTTCCTCCCCAGTATAAAGATTAGTGCCATTTTAAATATGGAACTAAACCCACTTATATTTTGCCCAAGCAGTAACCAACAACTTTTTTTTCCCCCACCAATACAGAAGTCAGATGCATCTTCTTAGACCTTAATACATCTATTTCAGAAACTACCAACTCTGGAAATCATAGCAAGAGGTCAAAAGTTAAAAGTAATTGCAAAAACAGTGCTAAGTTTTCCATCACAGCACAAAAAAGCTTCCCAATATATCCCTAAGGTACAACCCAGACTTGGAATCAGCAAAACAACAGGAATAAGAGAAACAATACACTCACCTCTTTAAATTCTGCTTTTAGTACACAGTGTCCTAGTGTTGACTGCCACTGAAGTTTCCTACCACTGTGTTTTCCTAAATAAAAGGTCTTGAAAATCTCCTGCAGTTTTACCATCTAAGAAAAGAAGAAACCCAAAATACTAAAACACAATTTCTACTTCAAAAGCATCCTTTCCTCTTTCACCATCAAATAAGCCTTAAATAAAGGCTTAGAAAGATGAAGCGAATTGCAAGAAAAGAAAAGAAACTTTATTTAAAAAAGATACTTCTGCATTTCTTTCTAGAGATTATATGCATATTTAAAACCAAGTTGCAGTTGATACTAAGATGCATTACTGATAGGCTGACACTTGGTATAATACGTCTATATTCATTACCTCTGGGGGCAAATGGACCTCCATAGGCACGTAAGTTGGCCAATAACCCATAGTCAGAATATTCACTGTTAGTTCAATGTTGCCAGGTACATTCTGATTTTGCATATACTGCAGAAAGAAACAAAGTAAAATGAAATAAAGCAGTATTTCTTAAACATACTTCAGGTAGAACTGGAAAGTTAGTTAGAACAGGCATTATGAGAGCACAGAAGACAAGTGACCTTATAATGTCTTTGCTATATAAACTGCAAGTTACATACAAAAAAATTAGGATAAGAAAAAGCACTTTTCTGAAGTTCTAAAGGCACTTCCATACAGGAAGAAAACAGCAAAAGTAGTGTTTTAATCAGGCTGATGTGAAGATGTACCTAATTATGTGTGAGTGGAGGAAAGAATGTTAAAATTTTCTTATTTTCTCAAAACATTACAGACCACCAGAACTAATGGGCAAAAACTTACAAGCTGGTCCATCAGAATATAGTCATGTTAAAAATGTTTTAACTGGTGTTAAAATGTTTTATAAGTTTGCGATTCTTCTTTTATTACTGTGGGTGTCTTATGTTTTTTTTTTTAATTGTTGTTGTTTTTGTGTGTGTGGTTTTTGTTTTTTGTTTTTTTTTTTTTTTTTTTTAAAGAAGGATCTTTTTTCAGGTTTTTTGCTTTGTGGTTCAGGAAAACCATTAATAAATTCAGTAAAATTTTCAAAAGCACAGACAGCACAGAATTCAGAAATAGATTCCGACTGATTTTCAGTAGAGACTGTTTTCCCAGCTGGGCTTTCGCCCACTCCTTTTGAAAGCAATCACCTACAAAGTTCTTTTCTCTGTAGTGAAAGAACATTACAGACAACTGGAATAATTCAAAAGGAGTTTAACTCAATTACAATAGAAATGTTCACAACTGAAGACATCCTGTACCCTCTCGTTAGGCTTTCTGAGAATAAATGAAGGAGCCACGGCAGGCTTTCCCACAGTACCTGTTTAAATTGTATCATTATGTCTTTTGAAAGCTCCATATCTTTAAACATTCCTTCTAGTTTGCTGGTGAAAGCAGCTCCACATTCTATAAAAGAGAAAATTTAAATCTTAAAAATTAATCTTGTTATTTTCAACACCATAGAGTAGTTATTCTAAATATCAGAACGTACTTTCAAGCAAGACGACCTATTGCAGCATACGTTCTTACATAAAGACCTGGATTCTAATTAAGATACAGAATAAGATTATAAACAAGAAGGGGGAAGATGTTTTAATATGACAGCTACTTTGCAACCCAATTGTTTTTCCATCTGGACATGACTGTTCATTCTAGGACTCCACTGGCAACCTGTCACTCAGACGACAACATCCTAGGACTCCACTGGCAACCTGTCACTCAGACGACAACATCCTAGGACTCCACTGGCAACCTGTCACTCAGACAACAACATCCTAGGACTCCACTGGCAACCTGTCACTCAGATGACAATTCTAATCCCTATCAGCTGCCTGCTAAACTGTCTCTTGATGGTAGAACAAGATCAAATTCTAAAAATCTTACCACTCAAAGACTCCATCCTATGAAACAATGAAGACCAAACTAGAAGACTGCTAGCTGGCAGCTTCATGTTTCAGACCTTATAGAGTGATGAACAAGCAGAAGTCATCCTCAAGTTCTCTGAGCACATCGCCGATTTATTCAGCTGGGAACCTCAACTCTATCCCACAGGCCAAGATACACTGTGCATTTTAAGCTCCTGTTTTTTGGCTATTGCTGCTGTAATTACAAAACTAAAAGCAAACGAGTGTCCTCAAAACCCACCAGTCATTCAAGACTTGCACACGAGGTTTTTGCCCTCATGTGAAAGGGAAATACAAACAGCACTTCTGGGAAGGCCTGTTAAAACGACCATTTTTAAAAGAAAGCAAGCTGATAGATAGATAGATAGATATTTACCATGTTTGAGTTTGGAAAGCATAGATTTTTCAGCATCTACTGATGCACTCTTCCCAACTAATAGTCTCTTTGCTAGATCTTTTTTATAAAAGGCCTCAAAGACATCTTTTCCTGTAAGGGATGAGATTTGACAGTGATCACAAATCATTGTTTGTTTTAAACAAACTTTACCTGCAAGAGGCCCAATTCAAAGCGCAATAAAGCTAACAAGGGCCTTAACATTAAGATTTCCACAGATTTTGCGTCAGGTCTTGTTATGGGCATTTTAACACACAAACTAGTTAAACAGCACTACACCAGCAAACTGCATCTACAGAGAATGAACAGACAGAAATGAAAATGCAGACAGACTGCAAAATAAAATTCAAGTACCTTTATGTTACTGATTAAAAAACTGTATCCCCACAAAAGAAGCAATACTTACCATATATGAATCTAAATATGATCATAATTTTATCCAGCATTTTTTCAAGTTCTTCATCAGTAGCTTCTTTGTTGCCTGCACGAAGCTTTGAATCTACGTATTTAGCTAAAAGAGTGTTGAGGAATAAAAAGTTTAGCATATGCTTAGTATCACCATGAAACAATAATTTAATTTTTTTTTTTAAAATTTAATATTGTGAAATCTTTTGGAAATGTAAAGGATCCTGAAATTACCTTCAAATCAGTTTCATCACAGCTAGCTTGATATATTTTCATAGAGGCTATAAAGTTACAAAAACATTATAGCCTAATCTCTTTTTTCAGAAAAGCAATTACTGCATCTTGATTTTTGCGTATGTAAAAATCATGGTCCATATTATGATCTCAAAGTAAAAAGTCACTATTGCTATAGACTGACATGGCTATAATAGCAAAAAGATCAGAAGAAAAATATGTAAACCAGTATTTAAATGTGTTGACTATACTGCTGAATTTCTCTAGCAGACTACTGTTTGTTTTAATTTCAAATGGTTTGGTAAGCACATTACAGTTAGTGAATTAATTTAAAAAAAGGAGGGCAGAAAGTATTACTCCACAAGCCTAACAGCACAACAGATTGCAAAGCAGGTATTATTCGCTGTGTGGGGAAATGATTAAGATAGTCAAAAGTGCAGAGAGCCAGCCCTGTAATGCACGAATCTGTAAACAACGCTCTTTGCAAACTACAGAGGCTCTGTCCCCGTAACATGAGAGGTACAGTGCATCCTCATCTCTCTTCACTTCTATATATTGAAACATAGGTATCTATGCAGAGCCCCTAATAGCTCTGTGCACGTGTTGGTGACACAGTTACATAAGCTTCTGAAAAAGTCAAATTATTAGCAGCATTTTCACATCTGGACACCAGTCAATTGGTGGAATGCCCAAGTTCTAATGTTCTTCACTTTTCTATAGCCTTGTTACGGGCATAGAGCTTGTTCTTAATTGTTTAATGCTATCCTATCAAATAATTCACTTGCATAATAAGGCACAGTAGATCCCCAGTTTGACAATGCATTGTGCATAATGTCTTTTAACACACAATTCCATCATATCCCATCTGTAAGCTGCATCAGCAACTCCCTCTTGTCCCCCCCCGCAAATTCTCACATGGGAAGAAACTGAAAATACCTATGAGTTCAGCTGGCTTATTTGGTCTTTTGTTAATGAATGTTTCAAAGGCTTCTTTCATGGCATTTACAAACTTCTCATTCTTGAGAAAGCAAACATCAATAATATGGTCAACTTTGTCTTTAAAATCAAGTAGTTCTTGGACCATGGTTTTGTCTTTTTCTGGATTAATTACTATGGTGCTACCAAATGCCTGCAAAATAAAACATATCTTTCAATTAGCACGAATAATGTATTTAAATGACAAGACTTCTAAAAGCGTAAGTTATCTTTGTAACATCTTGTTTCTGGTATTCGTATTAGTTCCACTAACACAGCAGAAGTAATAGCATTATGAAGTGTTTACTATATAATCAGTCCTAGACCTTTTATGTTGATTCAAAACCAACCTATGAGTAAGTGAACAGATTCAGAACTTCTGTCTGACGAAATAAACTCAAGCATGACAAAATTAACACACGCTTTTTAAACATCTATATTCTCAGGTTTTACACAGGTAAAGTTCCCACTAAACTCAATTTTATTTAACAGTACTCCTATGCCATTACAAAGCCTTCCTTCACAACAACAATATTTTCTGTAACAACATTTTCACTGAATAATAAGATGAAACATCTTAAGTGATGAACTTCAACTGGTTGGTAACTTAAGCTACCACTCATTCTGACAAGAAATTTTAGCAGGGAGAAGACAGAAACTTTCAGCCATTACCAAAGTGTCTATTGGAGAAATATAGTTGTCCCTCACAAATAACTATAAGCAAGAATTTATTTGGAGTTCAATAAATCAACCGAACGTTCAATATTTTCTTTGATAGGGCTAGAACAGTTACTGTACTTTTCCTAGTACAGTTTCAAAAGCTGCCCATTAAATACATGTTTATAAGCAAGTTGTCTTTAATTCTTAGAAAAATGCAATAGTTTATAGAGATGACTCATATCTGTGTATAAAACCCATCGATACAATAGTAGTATCTCTTCCAGAGTTCTAGAAACAGTACCTTTATGTACTCAATCCAGTGTTGCAAGAGAACCTGTACTCCGCCTCTCACACGACTGAACAACTGATACAGAAGAGACAGGTCTTGAATTCGGTTTTCATCAAGAAGGTGGTTTAACCCTGCAAATGAGAGAATTTCAATAGAAATTAAAACCAAAAGTAATCCAAAGAAAGCACAGCATATTATTACAGTAAGAGAGTAAGAGACCTCTTCAAAGCTAGTATTTTTTATCAAGCAATTACTGTTTTTTTTTTTTGTTGTTTTGGGGTTGTTTTTCTGTTTTTTTGTTTTGTGGGTTTTTTTTTTTAAGCTACCTAATTTAACAGTGAAACACAGAACAGCTACCTGAACTGGCTCAAACCTTAAAAACCTTATTATTGCACTGGATATCTTAGGCTACATGTACTTTACATAACATATTTATCACAATACCGTTGCTTACTTCTGCTTTACTATTCCCTAAAGATTTGAAAAGTTTACGCTCTACTGATCTGTAGGAAAGGTTCCTTGGCAAGATAGAGCTGAATCTCAATTCCAGCTGTAAAATAAATTTTACAGATGTTTGAAGGCAAGTAGCTTCAAGAAATATCTTCACCTTTCACTTTTTAACTTTTTGGCAGAGAAGGCCTGATGCTCTACAGCAAGGTTCTAAGAAAGTAGATGGGTAAATATTGCAAACTTGATACTCCTCTCAACAGAGTCTGTGACAGATGTGCAGGAAGATCTCACATACCCGTTTCATCCAGAATCTGGCTAGTAAGGACTTGATAATTTTCTTTTATTATTCAACTCTTGCTGCACCCATATCTATTTCCAGGCTATCCCTCAGAGCAACAGAGGGTCACTTGACTCCACAGAGACTACTGAAGAACTGAGACAACGTATTTAATTGCTCAAATTATACTAAATTTTTAAAACAAACTGCTTTTTGTGAGCAGTGAATAAGCAATGTTTCCCCTTTCTGGTACAGCCATAAATCAAAGGCTACTCCTTTACCTCTGAGTCTTCAAAATGCTATTTAACACACTGAACTCAGAGTCCCCTATTCTAGTTTGCTGTGTTTGCTGTGTATCTGAAGACAGCATTGCTTGTCCTTACCTCTGACAAGGAGAATGGTACTTGCCCTCTTGCAAAATGGTCACTGCTATTTCATGAACTGAGTAGCAAAGGGCGTTAAAGAATGATGTAACTTGTGTCCTCCCCCAGCACCTGAATCTGTCACTTTCTTTTTCAGCACAGGAATTGAAAGCCCCGAAGCAGTAATTAGAAACATTTCTATAAAGAAGAAAGATTACCTTTCTGAAGAATGGCTGTTAAATGTTCACCTAGAAGTTGCTTTTCTACAGTAGCAATTAGTGGCTTCCTATAGAAAAAATGTTTAGAATTACTTTTCCTTTTTCCATTATTGACAGTTTTAAATCCTTTTTTTGAGATTATGTTAACCACGCTTGTCACTGGGAGTGCACTAATTATCTGTGGCCAAGGACCTAAAATGATCATACACATATTTATCCTTTTTCCTCCCCAGTAAGCAATTTTTTTTCTGTTTGCTGACTGAGGATTTAATTCACACAATAAGCCTGTTGTACATGACCTCTAGGCAGCTGGACTATGATTCCATCAGTGAAAAAACTGGGCAAAAGCTTGTCAAAGAATATACCTTCTCTTGCTTTGTGGGAGGAGATTCATGTCTTGGGAGACAACCCAAGAAGAAAAAACACACCTGACGAGTCAAGAGGTATTAAAACAACATCGGGACTTAACCACTAATAATGGTGTGAAAGAAGGAAGCCACTAAACAAGCTAAATGTTTTTAACAGCTGAAGGAGAAAGGACATAAAAATGTATGACAGTAGCAATAAAACACCTTCCTCTCAGAGAGATCCTCTGTACTTGCTCTTTAAGAAGTTGCTACCACTTGCTCGAAGAGTTTTGTTATATTAGTGACCTACATTTCCTCTCAGACATGACAGCTGTGGCTTTATGTTAGGAGAACATTTCTCCTGTCCTACCAGTCATGACCTCCACTTGATTGTATTTTAGGAAATCCTGCCTCTAAGTAGAAAAGATTGAAGAGTGACATTAGTCAATAATTTCCCAGACTCTTTAAAGAATATGTAAATATTTTTATGTAAATATTCAGAGCCTTTAGCTTGAGAATTCTCTATCCCAGGTCCTATCTTTTTCAGGTAGGACGACAGCTGATTAATTACATTTCAGCAAGAAACGACACGTTTGTACTGGGGGTAGCAGCCTATTTTTCTCCAACCAAATGCCCAAAAATGTTTATGTCAAAATAATTAGTGGCTTAAAAGAAAAGGATATTAGCTGTGTGAGCCAAGACAGTGCTTCACTGCAAACAAGGAATTGTGGGAAGTGAGAAGCATTTGATGGTCAGTCAATAACTGAAATAAATTGTAGCTATTAGATGGCCCTCAACAGAAGAGCCAAACAGCTAACAATACCAAGCAAAGAGAGATTGCACTTACTGTGTGCTCTGATCTAAATAAGTGATTATCCTGTCTGCTTCTTCTTCCAAGCGCTTGTTGACATGGTGAAGATATTCTGGAACCTGAAAATGCCAGAGTAGTTTTGCAGTTTTAAGAAAACCAAGAGGGGGAAAAAAAAAAAAAAAAACAACTGGTCTGACAGCAGCAGCAGCTCCGGTTTTAAGCAGAAATCATTAGCACCATGACTGAGGGCAACTGCATGTGAATTTACTTTTTCAGAGTACCATAAAACATAAAGGTCACATTATTGCCCTTTATGCTGGCTAAGGCAGCAGAATAGTTCCTCTTCTTGACAAATGCTTCGTCATTAAGTGTAACAAATATTGTTAAACATTCAAAATACCTCTCGTTCCTGCATAAGCCTCTGTCCCTCTGCTGCATACAAGCGGTTAGTCTCTTCCAAGAATCTATGTTCAAAAGAGTCTTGATAAATCTAGGGAAACAACACAATAGCAGTCCAGGGTAAAGCTTACTGAGCACTAAATCTGAGCTGTTTATTGGTTTAAAGATGAAACAAGTTTACTAACCTGCAAGTCAGAGAGCATGCTTAGAAGGCTTCGCAGTAAACTCCTATCAATAGCCTCACCATTTCTTTCCCTCTCAATCAGCAGAAGAATGCCATCAATAGTTTTGTTCTGAACCTTCTGATCACTGATTATATGAGTTCTGAACAATTCTAGCCCCATATCCCTAAAAAGAAAATAAAGACTGTTCAATAAATTGCGTAAGAGTCAACCCCAAGTATTCTCTATTAAGAAAATTTGATCTGGATCAGAGAGAGGTCAATAAATAGTAGCATTCTTTAAATTCCTCATTCCTCTGCCCCCAAATCACTCAAGATGAACAAACTCAAACACTAAAATAAACCATGACAAAGCATCAACAGTAAGCTACAGATTTTAAAGACCAAAGCATGTATTTTTTCCTAAATAACCCCTAACTTTTGCAGTGTCTTTATTTTTCATTTGGTTGGCAGGATGATGGAAACTGAATGAACAGCAGCCTTCACAAGAAAAAGATAATGTCATCCTGGGTCTCGATTCCATGGTTCAGCTGTTGGACAATATTCTTTTTTGTCCATCACTTTCTAATCTATAATTCTTACACAGAGCTTAGAAAAACTCAGTGATGTGAAAGACAAGGATCTCCGCTTTGGGCATCCCAGTTAAAACCTTCCATGAATTTGGAACTGTGGTCTGAACACTTTTAGGAAAAGCGAGGCTCTCCACCCACCACTTCTTCAATCTCTGGCAAAGAAATTCAGGTAGTGCCAAAGGCACTGTAGAGCATTTGCTAATTATTAAAATATTGTGTGTGTGTGGGAGAGTAAGTCCAAAAGAGAATAACTTGCTTTTATTTTAGGTAACTTTTTGCTTCAAAAATATTTACAGAACTTCGAACACTATGCATGTTAAAGCCAGTAACTGGGCAACCCAAAGCCTCGCACTTCAGTTGTTGAACAGGCCCTTTCCTTTTACTGTGCAAATTTGAGGCTGATATCTAGCTGAAATTTGCTACCACAGCTATTCTAGAAGAATCCTGTAATTCATGGCAAATAAATTAAAAGTGAAATCTCTCTTTGCAACAAGCATGTATGCATTCACCATGTAATTTACAGGTCACTATAAAGTTTATAGTAAAAAAAAAACCCTGAAAATCAGCAAGATATGCGCGATAATTTAAATATACCCCCCAATATTTTTCTTTGTGCCCTTACCAAATAGATGGTAGCATTGAATTCTGAAGTACGTAAGTTCGATCCAAGAACAAAAAGATACTTCTAATCATAATCTGTTATGAGAAGGAATAAAAAAGCCACAATCATTTTTCTCTTGAAATTGAAGAGCAACACAAATTATGTTCAACAACAAAAAAAATCCCACTGACAGGTTTCAGGCAGTGCTTTCTTAGACAGTGTTGATTTGTTTAAAATATTCTGCCAGTCTCAGTGAGATGATCAATGCAACATTTAGCATCTTTCTGTATAAAAGAATAGGTCCTTTTATAACAGGTACAAAAGAAGAAAGGTTTGCACAGAAACAACAGTTAGCAGTTGGGTGTGTGTGTGTCCAAGATCAGACCAATGTGTCAAGAAACACACTACAGACAAGTATTTTCAAGGCTCGATTTCTAACAAACTAGATACAGTTGAATTTCACGAAGCAGCCTTACATGAATTTAAGACAACATTTCAGAAGCACAGTATGTTTGTAAAGGAACAAAGTTAAGCAAAACATAGGCTGACTAGGCAACTGGTTTTCTTGAAAAAGATAAAAAACTTACCATTTGTCTGCAGTGATCTTGCCAACATTTGTCTATTTTCTTTAGAAAAAGGACACTATCCAATGAATCCATGAAGAAATCATTAAGAAAATTATGATTAATAGGAAGTGTTAGCAATGAAATGATCCAACATTATTTTTTTTAAAGACACTTAACAGAGAGCACAACAAACTCACCTACTCCCAAAAAGAATCAGTTAACTTCTTGCAACGTGTTTATTTTTATTTTTAATGAGGGTCCTTGTGTTAATAATGAAAAATCAAAATTATTTGAACATTTTAAAAAAAAGGATCTAAATACTTTTGCATGTTTTGTCTAATCCCCCATCCCTGGGGAGTGGAACAAACATACATATCCCCACACCTCAAAACCCAACAATCCACAATACATGTAAGAGCCCACCACTACACAGATACTATAATTTCAGCTCATGTTAAGAGAGAACCTTAAGAGATAAATTTTGTTCTTGAAATTTAACTTGTGTTCAATTCACTGCATAGTTCTGGTACTAATTTATATCCACTTAACAGGATCTCGATCTGATGCAACTCAAAACTTTTGAAAATAAAACATTTTGATGCTCAGAACCACTAACATTGTATGCTGCCAGATCACTAGCACTTTTGAAAAAGAAAACAAGAACTACTTGTTGGAAGACTTTTCTGTTTACCTGAGCATAGCAAGATCAGCATATAAAAAAGCCTGAAGTGATGCAGCCAATACAGCCTTTTTAAGCCTTGCTCTAAGTCTAATATGAGCTTTTGTAAGATGTCAAAGTGTTTCATAAATACCAATGAAATTTTCTCACAAACTTTTCAAATGGTTACAGACATAAAGGAATTAGTAGTGTTCTCTGAGGTCCCACAAAAAAATGAAACCAGACCCAATTATGCAAAAACTAGGAACTCAGATTACCATGGCCTACTGACATGAACTAGTCAAAGAAATCCATCACCACATACTGGCAGGTAAAAACGTTTTGGTTTGTCAACAGCTAAAAAAAGGATATTCTCTGAATTGGTGAATTTGTGCTTTAATGTGGTCTTCACAGATCTGTCTCAATTGTTTGTACAAGTTTGCAGAAATCTTGTAGGAGCAGAGATTTTCAACAGCCTGAAGTAAAGAGAAACAGATACTAAGAAATCTGTTTATATTCTTATATGTGGTTTTACAAGGAAAGGGGGAAAAAACCCCAAAACCAACCATGGAATTCTTCTGCTTCTCACTCAAAAATCTACCAGCTTTTAATTGTAACACAGTTAACAGCTGCATGCAAAACACCAGAGACACATGGCACTATATATGGCACTATAGTGGTAATAAGAGGCAAAGAAAGGCCATGCCCTGAACCGCGTACAGTTTATTAATTTCAGTTGGAGTACTGATATCTCATAAGGAACTGCAGGACTTGCATCTCTAAGAACAAGGACGTTAGTTTAATATATTCCAGCAGCTTGCTGGGTTTCATACTTCAAAGCAGACACTTAAGGTCTTAATTTTATTAACTGCTGTGCTCTGCAAGTCACACTAATATTTGTAGAAAAGCACTGTTAGTGTTATTTCCTTTTGCAGTCCTTTCCTTGATTAAGCTTCCCTCATCCCCAGAAGTACATACATATACATATTTTTTATACATATATCTCCATCCATCAACCCCTTGCCTGAATAAGTTCAGTTATAATCCTGAACAATTTTTAGTAATACGACTACATTCCAGATGTTTACAGTGACAAATCTCAGACTTCTAGATCATAATCAAATATTAGAAGAATTGTCGCTGTGCTTCACAGCGAGAAGCGAAAAGAAATTTAATGGGGACATGTCTTGGAGACTGATCAAGCAAACAAGCATTCTTAAGTCCATAAGCGTAACTCAAGACTTTTCCAAAATTTATACCAATTGCCCAGATTTGGAAAGCAACTGAGCAACTTTAACTCTTTGTGGATTGGTGAAAGACACAATATGTGATTATTCTGTAAAACATCTGTAGAAGCTAGAGAGGAGAGGTATATATGATTTTCAACTAATGCCTCTTGATTTTATTTATTTTTTTAATGGAAAATACTTCACTTGCCAGTACAACCAACCCATAGGAAAAAAAAGAAGGACTGGAAGATCAAGTTTGTTCCCCAGCAACTGCAGGCAACCATGCAGGGACAGCGTAGTTCAGAAGTATACAGAGCAGATCTACTCCATTACACCAAAGTCCCCCAGAATATTTCCCAACAGTCCAAATAGAAGCCACCAGCAAACAGTAAGGAGCCACCACTAAAAGCACAGCAACAATCAAAACAGCTAAACAAGGAGTTCCTGAGTTTATCCTAGGATATCAACAGTGATCATGCTCAGTATCAACAGTAAACAACTCTCTAGAGCAAGTGCACTACAGCTAATACTGGCTCTAGGACATAGAGGAGTTAACAAAAAAAAACAACAAACCCCACCACAAAAACCAAAACCCCACAACAAAACTATCTCCCACAACAATAACAAAAAAAGAAAACCAAAGCTGCATAAGCTTACTGTCAGAAACAAACAATTATAGCAAGAGAGTGAGTGTGCCAATTAAGACTAAACTAGGTCTGAATTATGATTATTAGGAAAGCCAGAATTATCACGGAACTGTACATATCTTAATATTTGGAAATAGCAACAAATCCAACTCTCAGACTTAACACTTAAGAAACGCCAAACAAATACAATGATGTGATAGGAAAACATACTCTACAGTTCACTGTTCAGGCTAGGTTATGGACACTGCTCAACTCTATTCTGCTATTGTACCCGCCTGGTCAGGCTCTAAATGAAACAGCAGCAAAACAGGAAATAACCACTACTTTGATTTCAGAAGAAAAAAGGGATGGAAAACACTAAGCTTGAAGAGCCCGCAGCAAGTGCAATAAATGGGTTTTTTCTTTTCTCCCACTTACTTTAGAGAAGGCAACTGAGAGCTGGAAAGATGAATGTTTTAGATAGAACTTGCTAGTCACCTGCACAACCACAGTTAGTCTCACTTCTACCTACCAGCCTAGGACACCAGTGGCCATTTTGCTGTACTTCTGGTCAGTTCATCCATCTCAACTACCAAGATTTTCATAACTGCTGTCTACCAAAACAAGTACTATTTAACCATGCTGCTCCAAATCCTTAAAAGAATTAGCCTCTGCACTGTAGATGGACAAACGCATACCATTAACTCTTAGTGAAATAAGTCAACATATATTAATATACACTTACTTTTATGTAGTGTTCATATAAAGCTGTGCTTTTGCATTTGTGTATCAGAAATTCCAAAATGTTAAACACATCTACTAGTATTGAGTGTTTGAACATTAAGTGCAAAACTTCTGCATCTTCATTGATAACATCCATAGAAATGTTTTAATTTTAATTTGTGAATTCTGCTCAATTGTTTTTTTTTTTTTTTTTTTTTTTTTTTTAAGAGATTAAACTTTCTAAGCACACAAATACAAAATCTTTTATTAAGATTTGCTCTGTGGAGCATAACACCACTACTGCAGTATTATGCTTTGCAAATCTAATTACTGGTGTTACACAACAATAATTGTAATGTATCAAAAATTCCCAAAAACTTTAGGGGCTCTAGTTCACAAAATTATCTTGTTCTGAATTAGTGGAATAAAGCTTTCTGATCAGGGAATCTGTGCCCTGAAGATGGTCAGAACATCCGAAGGCAAAGTGTCATACTTCCTTTGTGTAACATATATTATGTTGGTGGCGTTTTTTTTTAATTGCAGCATCCACACTGGGTTTGTATGCTGGGGAAAAGTAAGAAAAAGAACTGAACACAGCTCTGATGACAGAAAATCAGGACTTTCCAGAAGTACTTAAAATCTGGTACCAAAGATCTAGTCTCTATTTTCTGGTACTAACCTAAGGAAAAAATATTCTAATAAAGAAGCTTTCAATTCTGTAGCACTTCAGCTACTCAAAGATGTGTATCATTTTTCTTGCTGGGGAGGAACAAAGCAAGTACGAAGCTAGTGTCCCACAAAGAAATAAAGCCTCGAAATCCTTGCTCAGTCGGATTTTCCAACACAGACAAGAGTTAAACAGAACTCAAGAAGTTTAACTCCATTAAAAAAAGAAGTATCATATTTTGAGGCATGCAGCAGAACTTTTGCAGACTCTTTTGCAATTCCCCTTTATGCTTGGATAATGGTGTCTGCCAAGGCATATTTGGCATCAGATCCATTTACCAAGCAGCTGTTCAGAAATGACATTAGTTTAGTTAGCATTTAAAAACACTAGTGATTCCTATTACTATTTTTAAATCAAGACATGTATTTTTAGAGTTATAAAAAAAAAGAAAAATTTCATACTTGATTGCACTCTATTTCATTGAAAAGTATCTAAGTTATTATAATGTTAAAACTGAGATTTAAAAGAAAAAAGCGTATTTTTGGTTTTCTGAGCACAAGCAACATTAAATTAAGCCTGTGCTAAAAGTGAGCAGAAATTTAAGTGATAACTGTGAAGCAGAAGCAGGGCTTTCAATAGAACTTTGTATTTTTAAACAATTTTGGATAGCCTTCAAGTATTTAATTAAGTTACTTGCTCTGTTGTTCAGTCTAGAGTAAGTAATTTACAATACCAGCCAATACAGTGGATTGTAATTTGTTATTAGTTTCACCAAGTTTTACTAAAGTAACAATAGTATTGTTAGTTTAACAATACTATATATTATCCTGACAAACTGTTAAAAAAAGCTATTTTTAGATTAATTGAACATTATAAAAGATTATAATGAGCTTAAAAACGCACTGGACTGAGGAACTTGGCCCGTAAGGTTCTTGGTTCCACGAGGAATGGCAATCTATCCTTCCCTAAATCTGTCCCCAAACCTTGTGCAAACAGGATTTTTCCCCCCAACTTTTCACAGAAATCAGTCACATCCAAATGCAGCTTTTCTTGAAAAGGGGAGGGCAGGGGAAGAAGAGACACCAAAAACAGACGGAGAGAAGGCTATATACACACAGAGGAACGAATCAAGCAACTAACCAGGTAATAAAGGCTTTAAAAGTAGAGTAAAAAGTGTAAGTGCTTCTTAATACCTAGCTAAGGCAGTACTGTTGCTAGGCTGCTAAAACGGCAAGTACCACAATGTCAGTAGGGAAAAGGTGAGGAGGGGGAGAAGTCTCCCTAACACATTCAGCTGAAAAAGCAGAAGTCGAGCTTATACAAAAAGTTAGGAAATGCAGTTCAAGCCTGATCGCTTCCTAAAACACTTAGGGCAAAACAATCAGAGCTGTTGCTGGGAATAAATTTTGATTCTCAGTTGTTAGAATAGACAGGATGCTGAATGATAAAAAATTACAGTCAAACCAAAATAACACAATTCATGAAGAAAAATGGTATTCTATTTACTTTTAAGAAGTCAAATAAAAAGTTTCAGTTTTTAAATTATTTATGATCCTCAATCATGAACAGATACTGTCTTCAAAAAAAGGATAGTATTTTAATATAAATCGTCTTTTTCTTACCTAAACACCAACGTTTTAGGATTTCACATTTCTCCTTTAGCAGCTACACACCATAAACCCCAAAACAGTAAAGGGAATACAGCTCCTTGCCTTATTTAATTCTTGTCAACTGTTGCAAGGGAAACCATACCTTGGATTATGTTGTGGCAAGTAAAAAAATTTCCGAGTTTAATCTTAGGTCTTGTGAAATTTTTACTGATGATTTTAAAATTTGAGAAACTATTCGATGAAAAGCTTTTCAATGACAAAAGCAGCTATCAAGCAAAATTTCATATTCTTACCACTGTATCAAAAGTGTTTTAAGCAAAAAAATCCAACAACAAAACAAAAAACCCTACCCTATTGCTTTTACTTAAAGCACTTACCTGATAGAGCTCCTCTAAATTGTACTTAATTGAAGTACTGTTCTGGATAGCTTCTACAGCTTCTTTCAGTTTTTGCCAGGTTTCATCTGTGTAGTTTTCAGGCAATTTGGGTTTATCTTAAAAAGAAATTATATAAGATTTGAGAAAGTATTTAGAAAAAGCAGAACATTTTGCCTTCTACAGAAATGAAAAATGTAGCTTTGAGAGGAAAGAGGTATGGGCTGATGCTCTAGATTTTCATTTATACTTACATGAAAAGAAAGCATTAGCGTAAAAGCAGTATCTTATTTACATTTGAAATAGTAACACATTGTAAAAATTCAGCATTACTCTTCACATACACATCACACATCTGTAGCCCAAACAGTACGTGTGATTTATAAAAATCACAATCCTGTGTCTGAGCAGCTCAAGATGGGATAAAAGGCTAAAAACCAGCAAGAATGATCTACATCTTCGTTACACTCTTCTTCACTACCAGGACAGCGCAGCTAAAAGAAAGTGAACATAAAAGCCGAAAATGATGGATTAAAAGATACAGAGTTGTATATAGCTTATTTTTTAAATTTACTCCTCATTAATTCTACTCTGTATTAACAGTTGGAAAGAAACCCTCAAGAAACATGCACGGAAATACTGTAATTATAATACAGGCATTACGGTTGCAAGGAAAACCTTCCTATTTTAAAGTAATCCATTTATGTCTCTCTTGGCTTTGGCCAGTGGATATTCGTTAAAGTTTAGCCCTCTTTTGATGTTCAAATAGCTCAAGCTTTGCAGATTTGACTCTTACCATTATTTTTTTCAGCCTCTTTTCTAGAGATGCCCCTGCCATGCAGCATCTTCAACAAGACTAAAGCATTTACAACAGGCTAAGAGAGATTCCCCAAGTCACATCCTCAGAACACCAGGATTATTTTAAATTTCTGTGTGTTCTCATAACTAGCTAAGATGACCGTTTTTGTTCTAATAAGCATGTTCCCAAATGGAGAAGGAAGGAGGAGAAAATTTAGGGAGGAAGTCACATGCACATCCATGCCACCAACATGTTTTCCCAGGTGAAACTGGCCCAGAGTTTATACTCTATTAAAATTGACTTTTACATACCTAAAGGTAAAAAAAAAAATTGTAAAGCTTTATGATTTCTCTAGAAATAACAAAGAGAGAGATAATTTTTTTTGTCCTCCCAAGCATTTCTGAAAATAGGCAAGTCACACTTGTAGTTAGTTGTCTCTCTAGATTCTTACGATACAGCTAACTACAAGTGAGACTTGCCTATTTTCACTAGCAACTAATGAGTATGCTACTCAGCAGTAAATACCAAGATTTTTGATTTCAGGAAGTTATTTAAGTTGTAAAGGATGTTATCGCTATCCCACTAAGATAAAGACAATAATCTTATTATTCAGTTTAGCATTTGAGAGTAAATAAAAAGCAAAGCTGGCAGACTCTTGAGACATCCTTTTTAGGCAAGTGATTCAAATACCAATTCATAAGCAATGATGATCACAGCACCATGCAATCCATGACATTTAACAAATATTTTGAACATGAAAAGTTGACTTCCCTTAAAGATAACAGTGTACAAGCAACAGAAGAGTGGCATTTATTTCTCGCTATCATGCATCGTAAGTATAAATTTTAAAATAATCAGCCAAATTAAATGATGACGACGTGATGGGCAGAGAACATTTTTGAGAATTAGGAGGTCCTTAAAGCAAGCAGTCACACTGTGATCACGAATTGCTGTAAAACATTACAGTGGCTAAGATAATCCTAATCCTTACCTTCTGCGGTATCTCTAGAGACCATTTGTATCAACTGTATATTTAGAAATTAATTTTAATGTCAGTAATATCTTTACCCCCCCAACACCAAACACATGGGGAAAAAGAAAAACAACCCAAAAAAGCAAGATATCAGACTATTTTAGCAGACAGCAAGAGGCAGGAAATAAGAAAAGCCCAAGATTTCCCCATCTTTATAGGGAAAAAAAAAAAGACAGAATTTTAGCTAAGCTTTCTGCCTACACCTATTTATATTTTTGTTTACTACAAAATGAAGCAGTATCACAGCAGAAAAGTTTCATTTCTCTGCTTCAGTTGGTCTCTAATAAGAATACTCAAGAATCTCAAACACATCTTTTGAGAGAATTTATAAAATAATGTAAGCTTGTAAAGTGAGAGTATATTAAGACAGAGAAAAGACATTAAAGGGTTAAATAATAAAAATTACAGCAAGGATATCGCAAGGAAAACACTCAGCAAAAATCTGAACTACCTACTTTAAAGGCAAGTGGGGAAACCAGAAAGGAAATCCGCCATAATAGCCTGATAATCACCTTAGTTTCAACGTTTAAAACTAAGCACAGGCAGATTAACCTATAAACAGACAACATGGATAGACACAAGACATAGAGATTCAAGCCCAATTTAAAAAACGCATTCTGTGCAAAGACTTACCATAAACTGGGCTAAAATATATACTAAGCCCTGAATCAGGATTACTAGAAAAGAGGTATCAAACGTTTAAAGTGTGACGAAAGGCAATTTACACACTTACATAGTAAAGCCTTTCATCTAACATACAAGTTAAGGCCTTCTCAACAGACAGAGTGAAAGGAGTCTGAAAAATAACGCCAAGCAGCAAAGTGTAGCTCAAGATATGTACATGACTGGGCAAGTATGCATTGTAAAACATTATTCCCCCTTTACATAAGTATAGAAACATTCACCACAGAAAAGCATTTCCTGTAAAACTTGGAGCTATTTGAAAGCCAACCGGTTTTCATGTTGAAAACAAAACACAAAGTTGAGTGTCAGCTCCCCATAGGTTGTGACAAATTATGGCCTGTTACCTTTAAAGTTCTTGATCACTAATTTCTTAGCAGAGCCAGGTTTACTGTTGGCGAAACTGGAAACAGTAGAGGAGGCAGCTTTGGTCAGGCCATTTGCATGGTGCCCCACAGCCACTGACGAAATTAAAAGGCTTTTATTTTTGAGCTGTTGTTGGTGCTGCTGTTGAGAAGAGGCAGCAGGAGAGGAGGAGGAAGAAGACTCTTCAGCCATCTTCACATCGAGTCCAATAAAATCCACGGAGTCCTCAAAGCGCAGCTTCTTCTGGAGGTGATGGTTGGAGGAGGCAACCCCTGAGGAGGAGCACGAGGAGGTGGTGATGATGGAGGAAGATGATGAGGAGGTGTTTTTGGAAGGAGAAGAGGCGCAGGAAGAAATGGAATCAAATTCTTCTCTTTCAGAATTGCTGTTGCTGTTGTTATTTAACTTTCTCTTCTTGCAGGAGGAGCTGCTGCTGGTATTACCATCAGTGGCAGGTCTGACCTCCTGGGCTGCAGCTGGGGGGTTGGGGGAAGAGAAACCTGTGGGAAACATGAACACACAGAAGTGAACAGGCTGAGGGGCATCAAATCCTTGTGGTGTGACAAAGAGAGAGAGAGTTTGAGAGTCAGTCTCTGGTGTCTCTCGGGGGGGGTCTTTCAACTCCTCTCTCTCATCAGTGGAGTCCTTCCGTATTCCCTCTCCTTCGCTTTCTTCTTCCTCGGAGGAATCACTTTATCTCCTCTCTTCCCCTTTTCTTTATCACTTTGTTTCTTCTCGTAGTTTGTCTCTGCTTTCCTGCTTTTACTCCTCTCTCAGCAGAGCGTCTCCGTTCCTGCCTCTCGCCACCCACTAGTTTCTTTCAATTCTTCTCTCCAACACCAGTATTCCCCGCGGCTGCCCGCTCCCCC
>NW_009220124.1:0-24725 GCF_000690835.1 Fulmarus glacialis
TATATATATTATATATAAAATATCATACTAGCAGATGATGGATTTAGGAGGAACTCTCTCCTCATACATGCAGATTCAGGAGTAACAGACTGAATTACTCAGTTAATCTTCAAGACTGTGGCTACTGAGACTGGATCTTGTAGTCCACTGGGTGTACCTATAGGCCTTAATTGCCTTGACCAGCCTCACCTGGGGCCTCCACCCAGACCCTTGGTTCTAGGTGCCTCTTTTAAGCTCATGTCAAGGATTTAGTCCCTGCTGGCGGTATGTTGCAGGAATACTGATCTCTCACTCAGCCACAGCCCAGTCTAGCAGTGGATCCCCTTGATCCTGATCTGCAGATTGACTTCATTGCTTGTTCTCAGACCTGTCTCGTCACTGAGCTGTGTCTCACCTTGGGTTGCCCTCATCAAATCTGATCCTGGTCCTGACCTGTGGATTTACTTCCTGGCTTCACCTCAGACCCACCATATCACCATGAACTCATCTGATAATCTGGACCCTTTGTAGAACTTGGCTACCATCTCTGAGTCTGTCCTGCTCACCTTGCTTGGGCAGTGTGGGGTCTGGGCTCTGGCTGATGAGGCCCCTGCCCTGCCATCCCTTTATTGTGCTCAGCTCCTGGCTCCTCTTCCATTAGGGTGCAGCCAGCCTCACTGTATCCTGAAAAATCTATCCAAAGCACTGTTACCACTGTTGCTTCTCCAAACGACTCTGTTCAGATTACAGGAAAGTTCAAAATATCTATGCTACATTTCAAAGACCCTCTAAAAGGACACGATTTCAATCTCTTTTCTGCGTAAAGTACTGCACAGACTTTATTGTTGAATATTTTAATGCTTGGCAATGCATTAAAATACTCCGATACAGAATACTTTTGTATTCTTATTAGCTCATATGGAGCTAAAACCAGTGCATCCTAACTCTTGGGCTGAGTACCCTCCTAGAAGATATGAAAATGGCAAATCTGTTTCCCAAAATGGTTTTACATAGACTTGATATATCAGCTCGATGGAACTAGCTTTGGTCTTTAGCAGTATGTTGTGTTATGCAAACTTGACATCCCAGGTGTTCCATATTATCAATGGGTGTAGGTGTCAGATCAGTATTTTAGTGTGAAGATCTCTCTACACGGTGATATTAATGCATGTGTTTACCAAAGGCAGTCACAGAGAGGACTTGCTTGCTGAGATGTATGTTCTTTGCTAACAGATCTGATGTAGAGAGTTGTACATGAATGAGAGCTTCCTGCAGTGAAGAGTAACCTGCATAGATCCTCATGAAGTGTGGATCATGAGTGAATGATCCTGAATCACTCCTCATGAGTGAGTGAAAGTTTCATTCATTTCTCCCAAAAAAAATGTAAATCTAGAGACAACTTTGCCTCTGTTCAGGTTAAAAGTTATATCTATTAATGGTAAAAGATTTCCAAAACCTCCTGCAAGAAAGGAAAGCTAAATAGTTGAACCAGAGGCATGAACAAAACAAAATCCAGCTTAACATTGTTTTAAGGAACGAATGGAAGAATAAAGACCTTCTTAAGTTTCATTAGATCTCAGACAAACTCCAGGACTGCAGACAGTTTGTAGTGTTTTGTTTTTCAAAAATAAAATTGGTTCCACTATAATCTATGCCATTCCTCTAGTCTATGCTTCAAGTTTCATCAAGCTATAATTCAACTATGGAAGTACCCAAATAAATGTGTCCAATTTTAATATATATACATCCTTTGCCCATATTTGGCATTATTAGGGAAATAACTGGTGCCTAAATACCTAAATATATGGAGACGTTGGGGCTTGGTTGTAAATTTTGCACAGATGAATAGCCTTATCTTTTTTTTTTTTCCAAATATATAACTCTGTGTGTGCCTGTATATACAGTAATGCAGCCCCATTCTTATAGTCAGACTTCTACAGCTGTAGTCTTTCCTACATCTGTGATACCAAGAACTATGCTGGCGGGATGGCACAAGTTGCTCAAATGAGAAAGGGGAGATTAAACTGACGGCTGTCCACTGGCAAGTGGCTAAGCAAACTACTGTGTGTACTTGAAAAAGAAATTATGATACAGAAACACAATAATATAGCTAATCTCTCTGAACAGGGAGAGCAAAAGCTTGCCTGTTCCCTGAATAGTGTCTGACTATACTGGGAATATTCAGGCTTGACTCTGAAAGCTGTGGCTTCAGGGAGCACAAAGTGATCACAAAATAAATAAAGAAATGAAGATACACACATTCCCACACACGCAAGCAGATAGAAAGGGATAAACACTGAGTTCATTTACTTGATTGTTAATGAAAGTCAGTGTCACAGGGAAGAACAACATGGGCCTTGGATTGTTTTTCAAATAGGTGAGATAGTCTTTTTGTTGGAACTAGAAGAGAAGTAGTGGTTTGAGACAATGTACCTGAAGAAATGAGCCAGACTTTTAGAGTGCTTGTGCCTCACTTAAGTCTTACTTAAGCCTGAAGCCTTAATTAAGTCCTTATTTTCTGAGCATTACTGGAGACTTCTAAATTTAAGTATTTGGGTCTAGTAATTATCCAAAGTCATTTAGTTCAATAGCAGTTTCATGGACTTCAGCAAACTTGAGGTCATGTCCTTAATGAGAGTATTTAGTTGTTATGTACATATACACAATAAATACACAATATATACATGATGCATGTATTTCTACAAAATAAAGCTATATATTACATGTAGCTTTTCCCTGTCTACTAAACATTAGTAAAGAGGTTAAGTATGCCACGTCTCTTTTTTTTTTTTTTCCTAAGGCAACCTGTTTCAGATATGAACAATCACGTTTTTGCAAGTTAACTATTACACAGTGAGTCATTAACTTTAAACACCCTTCATTCCTGAAAGCTATGTAGTAGAGACATTTTAGGCTGGGGCAACTACTCTTACATAAGAGAGTCTTTCTGCCAAGTTATTACCTCAGATGGTCTTTATGTTGTAGGTGAATGTTTATACAGAGACTTCTCCTCCTCACACAACAAAGGACTACTGGAGAGCTCAGATGCCCAGCATATGGCAAAAGCAGGAAGAAGGCAGTCTTGTGCTTGATAAAACCAAAGAAAAACCTCTCCAAAAAGAATAGAGAAAAGGAAACCAAATGCTGAATTGTAATCTTGTGTCTTGTGGAGTTCTCCTCACTCCTGCTGCTTCCAGCAAAAGCAGAGATCTCTTGACACCTTGCAAAAGCTCAGGAACACCTGGCCGGCTCTCAAGGGTAAGTCTAAACTTGTCAATGAGTTCACCAGAAAAGCACTAGCATGTTTTTCTTTTTCCACCTGATTTTTCTTTTCAGTTTGCCTAGAGAGGCTCTGGTCAGTGCAGTTTCTGCTTCTCAGAAATTCCACCAAAGGCTGATACGCTTGGCTTGCAACTTAAAGTGCCAAGTTAAGCAGCTGTCCTGAAGGTCTTGGGCTCCCTTGGGTGCCTGAGGTTTCTATGTCCTTGCAAAAAGAATAGACAAGACAACATAAATACACACTCCTTTATTTTTCTCTTTTCACTGATTTGCTGGTCTGGGGACAGCATGTACTAGCTAACAAGTTCTGCCCTGTGCTATTGTTATCATAAATTGGTACTCTTTGGTCCGACAATTAGATCAGGCAATTAGAGGGCTCTGTTGTTAGGCTCCCTTTTAACATGTATTTAGATTATGGGCAGCCTAAAAAGACTACTGTGGGTGTCTGGCTAGATTCATACAATAGGGTTCAGAGCTACTCAGCCAAATTCACTTTTTTTCCCCAGCCAGGAAAAATGTTAGGGTATCTAAGAGAGAGGAAATGAGGGGTTTCTCTCTAAGCAATAGTGAGACTATTAAGGAGTGGTGTCTATGAATGAACTTAGGGAAGGATGAGAATTCTTACAGATGAAAACTGCTTTGGCCCTTAAAAAAGAGGTGTGAGCAAAAACCTTTCAGACGTTGGCTTGCTTCCCACTCCCACTGGAGTAAGTGAGAATGCCTGTAATTGATTTCAAAGGGAGAAAATCATGCCAGCATTTGCACAGAAATGCTGTTTTTCATGTACTTCAATATGTGGGCCCAAAGTTCTGGCTCTTCTGTAGCTTATGTAATGGAGTAACCTCCAAGGAAAGGGAAAATTGGCTGCTATATAGATGTGGAAACATTCATTAATCACTGCATCAGCACTCTAAACATTTCCTGTTTATATCCAGAGTGACATTTCTTTAAATCATATTGCCAGCTCCAATTTGGCATCAATGTCTTATTTTGTAAAAACAAGCTGTTATCAAATTTAACAAAAATAGAATGGTTTCCATGAAGAAAAGGATTCTGAATGGCCTTTGGTTCAGATCTTGTTTCAGAATACAAACTTTCTTCAAAAGTTGTGATCCAGTCACCTCAGACTGAAAAACTGAAGGGAATGCAGTTGAAAAAAAGTTTGGAGTTGTCCTATATTGCCCACTTCATGAGAAAAACAAAAATGAATTATTAGAGATTTCCAATTGACTGGCTCGGCTCATGGTAAATGAGCCTCTGATGGATGTGTTTCTAAAGAGAAACTGCAGTTGTACTGCTCACACATCCAGAAACATCCATCCTGATTCTTGCTGTTTGTCACTCATGCTCTTTCAGAATTGCTGTGATTAACAGCTCTCTCCCCTCCCCTGCCTCCTCAGACCTAAATCTACCTTCTTTTTCTCATCAGGACCCAAATAACACAGAGATTTTAGCATATTTGGGACCACTGCATGAGCATATAGACAGATTTTGCAGGGAGACAGAAAGACAGAAGGAATTGGGGGAAGGAAAAAAGCAGCTGAAAGCCAAACTTTTTAATATTCCATTTCTATCAGTTGTCTTCAGCATGGCAAGGCTTCTCAGGCTAAGTGTATACTAGGGAACTCCTATACTGGGAAACAAAAAGCATTCTTTGGCACTGAGTTCAACTAGCGCAGAATAGCTGTGTCCATGCTGTTAAGCTCTTTTGCCCTCCAGAACAGGTTGGCTGTATCCAGACTACCAGTTGGGACTGATCCCTGGAATCATGCCTGGGAATTGTTTGGGAGAGCCCTACTTGGCCTCAGCTAAAGCCATACCCCACCATTCAACTGCTTTAACAGTTGAACGATGAAGGCAGTTGATTGTCAATGGTCACACATGTTTCCTGGCACTATGTAGTTTACTAGTATAAACAATAACCTAATTGTCCCCTGGACTGTAAACACTATGGACACTACACCAAAAGAAAAAGTGCAATAGAAGTTTAAATTATAAAATATTCTGGGTTCCAGGATCTCTGTGTGATAATCAGAAAGTTTCACCTTGATACTCTGATGTATCTCCTCTTCCCCCTACACGTACCTAGCCAGGGAAGGACGTTGGGGGGGTAGTGGCAAGCTCTGCATTCCCTAGCGTGCACGTGGCTTATAAAGGAAGAAGGAAAGGCTTTTTTCAGAGAAGATAGTGAAGCAATGCATCCAGACTCCAAATTTCTCCCTTGCCTGTGTGTCAATGCATGAAAAGACTGTTCCCAACTGTCAAACTCCCATATCTCTCACCCCTTGGAAAACAGGTGGGTGAGTAATTCACCTAAGACATGGTTGGTTAAAATATAGTAAATACCAGAACGCTATGTCTGTTCCTGCTTCTTATCTGTTCTGCTGTTTCAGCACATGAAAGAAACAGGCTTTAATGGCTTTAATGGCATATAAACTGCTGATGGAAGTGTGAGTCTCTTGTCATATTTTGTGTGAAGCAATTGTGATTCTGAAAGTTTGGTTTGCAAGGTAAAATCTCTTTAGCAGTCTCAGCAGAAATTATTCTTGATGCTTCGGTGTCTTGGCATTTCTAAGTCAAGTCAGAAACATTTCAGGAAGGAAAGCTGTAGTTTAATCCAAGCAAATTCAGTTCAGTGTAAGAGAAACTGTTTAAAATTCAGTGGGTTGTATCAAAAGAGACTACAGAATAAATTAATCTAGTAATCATCTTTTAAGTGTTTTAAGTTCAGGTCCCAGGATACGTCCAGCAGAGGAACTGTAAAACTTTGGCTTTCTGTTCAAGCTGTCCTGACATACATTACCCACAACAAAGCATTCGGCCTTTGCCTCTACAACACTGCCTTGTTCCGTGGCAGGGCCAGGAATGTAGGAATGTGGATCCCAGCCAAGCTGGTGGGGAGAGAATTCCCTCGACCTGGAGGATTCCAGCTCTCTCCACGTCTGCATCCTTTGTTCGGCACTTTATGCCATTTGTAGTGCGTGCTTCTCCATGCTGCCCACAGCTGCTGTTCTCCCTTCTGCATCTGCCGTTCTCACACTCCCAGCCTGGGTGGCCATGCTGGGTTTGTGCATTGCGGGCTAGCCAGGATGTGGCTACTGAAAGGGCAAACGTGGGGAAGGCCAGAGCTTGGCTATATGTGCATAATATCAAGTCAGTCAGTGTTCACAGGCTGAGAATACCACAGTGTTTGAGCTGAGGGAAGCTCTTTGTTTGCTTTTCCGTGCACTAGTGACTGGGTTACTTCTGCCTAATAGAAGGCTCTTTATTTTACACTCTGTGAACCTGACCCATCACAAATCAATTACAGAAAGCCTATAGGTTCTTCCCTCCTGCTCCTCCCAGGAAGGGCAGCTGAGAATAATTCCTGATGAATAAACTTGATAGTTCCCAGAGGACTGTATTTAGTGAGCTCAAAATTTTTCCTTCTCCTTCAAACTCTCACTAAAAGAGAGATGAGTTTCAGGTGAGGTAGTGGTAGTAGGCAAACAGGCATTTTACACTTCATCTTCACCAGCGGGCAATTCCTGTCTGCCCCTCTGATATGCTCTGTAACTTTGGGAAGCATCATCACCCAGGGTCTTCCTCTCAGGAGGTAAAGTCTTCTGCTGAGCATCGTATGACTGCAAAGGGCTCCAGACTCTTGCTTGATACAGAGATAGAGTTTTACTTCACAGTTCTCCCTGGCGTCTGAATGTACCAATTTCTGTGAAGTTTAGGGTTAAAGAAGTGAGTGGTTTATTCTGTTGTAAAGACAGGAACTCTTACGAATTTATCCTGTGGCTCTGAGTCCAGATGTTAAAGTTGACTGAGGCCCACCTCTCATTCTAAACTCAGTGGTAATCTACAGAGGAATGAAATTAATCAGCAAGGATTTAAATTACATCTTTTTCCAAAGCCTGTTTATATTCTTTGCTTTAATCATACTTTCATTGGGCCAGCAAATAATAACATTGTAATAACATTGTGCCAGATAAGCCACTTCAAAAACAGGAAGAAATAGAAATTACAAACACTGAACTGGCAGAGAAGACGACCACTAGAGATTGCCCAAATGGTGCCGCAGTGTCTGCAGACATTGCAGGGAGACAATAGGAGACAATACAAGGGGACAGAAACCGGTTCTGGAGGCAGGGTGTTTGTTCAGGGGATGGAGGATCACAGCCTCTGAGATTTGTATTTGATGTGCCTTTTTTAAGGCCATGTTTTTAAAAGTATTTAAGTATCTAAAATCTGTGGGATTTCAGATGGGAGCTGGGGATGTAGGTGCTTTTGAGATCTTATTGGTCACCATTCTGCTGCTTTAAATACTGTAAGAGTCTGGCTTTTTGAGACTGATTTCTCAAAAGCACTTGGCTTCACTGAGGGATGAAACAATCAAACTTGAGGGATGCTCAAGATTGTGTAAGCACTGAGTAGCCTCCATTCCCATTCACACTGGTGGGGATATGGAGATCCTGTCCTCTGCCTCAGTGTTCCCACGGCCCGTTACTTAAAATCTCTAGGCCCAAAGGTAAGCTTTGACCTACATGAGATTGCTCCAACAAGTGATGGTTTGTTGCCAGCTTTTTAATTTCCTTTCGACCTTGCAAGAGTGTTGTGATGCATAATTTGAGTTTGCAAATTGCTCTGGCAGGAAAGCACTCTGACGAGCAATATGTTGTGTGCTGCAGTTTGGTTTTAGTCCAAAGAGACAGAAAAGCAGCAGGAAGGAGGCTGCTTAAATTTTATTTAATCCTCTGTATTTCTGAATCCATGTAGAATGCAGCTAGATGGGCCCAGAAATCTCCATATGTTGCACAACTTGTGAATATGCTTAGTTGCTGTTTTTTAAACTATTGGAATTTTTCTCATGCCATTGACTCTTGCAGGTGCAACACATTTAGTGTCTGCAAGCTGAGAGAGGAACAACAGTGAAGTTCAGGCTGAATAACGCAGATTGAAGAGATGCCTCTAAGTATCAAGGGTGGCTAAGTCCTAGCACCTTCAGCTCTTTAGATGTATGTGACTGCAATGAGTGGATTAATTCACAAGGCATAAGAAAGGATACTTAGTTCACCGTAGCGTGTATAGCAGAGGAGATACAAATGTTTGTGCAAGGAGAATGAATACACAGCAAACACAGTGTCCACAGCAAACAGCCTCTGACTCACTATATGGTTATTAGCTAACTTCTTTAACTTATAATTTCCTCTTAGTTAAAGGGAGAACATTGAAAGTTTGGAGTTTGTACATTCTTACATCATTTAACAGGGCTTACAAGGAGCTGTTGCTTAAACTGCCTATGGAGCATGGACATCCAAGGACTGGCTGCTTTTTATACTAATTCAAACACTGGTGCTGCTTTGATTTTGTACTTAGCCAGTCCCAACTATTAAGTGCAAGGAGGGAGCTGCTGCTAGCAGTTGAATCTTCTGCTACTTGCTAGCTGGCAGGATGATGGAGGTCTTGGGCATGAGAAGGAAGCCTGATTTGTTGCCTTTCTTCTCAGCATTGAAGAGCCCACATGATTTGTAGCATGGTCACTTTATAAAAAGAAGTCTTCTTTGGCAGGAAGATCAGAAGGGAATGGGCCTATACATGGAGACTAACACATACAGATATGTACATTATCTTGGAATTAAATTGTGTGTGTGTGTATATATACACATGTGCATGTGTATGCATATGCACACACATAAAAGCAAGAGTGTGACAACGTCTCTGCAAGGAAAAGCAGGGAGGAATTCACAGCTATCTGCAATACAGATGTCCACAGCTGAGCTAGTCACTTCACACTTCCTTACAGTCAGTGGTGAGAAACAGGCACTTAGCAGAGCACAATTCATCTTATCATCTGAAATTAATCACATTTTTAAAAGTCTATTTCTTTCCATTATCTGACAAGGAGCATAGGGCAACATCTTCAGCTGCAGAGATCCATGTTGCAAAGGTGTGACATGAAGTGCGATGAATCACACCTTTCCTGTCTGAGCTCTCCAGAGCATTCCACATACAGTTTACCATATTAAATGTTGCTTACCATGCTTTTTGTGTGACCTGAGTGTTCACTTGCCAATAGCCAATGAGTAAACTTGATGTGAATCCAGCTGAGAGTTATAGCAGATTTATCCACACAACAATCCCAGTATTTATTACAGTGGGTAGTGCTTTTTCAAATGCAGTCTTCAGTCTAAAAGAACATCAGTTTTTGGAGGCTTCTTTTGTGAATTAAGTTTGTTTATTAATCTGGATTAGAATATGATTGCACAGACAGTAGTGTTAGCACAATAGAGCTCTGCGTCATGCCATGGGGCAAGGGACAGGAATCTCTTAAGCCAATATTTCTGCTAAAATTTGTTTTAGGAGGGAAAGTGTGAAGGACTGGTTTGGCACACAGTTGTTACAAGCTGAATGAGTTTACTTCATCAGTAAAATAAGCAGAGTAGATACCTGTCTCCTGCATACACACCTGGCTAGAATGTTAAAGAGCATTCCCCAGGAGGAGCTAAATAAACTGTGTAATGTAAATGCTCACATTTCAGTAGCATCTACACTGACCACAGTTTTGCATGGTATAAGGCGCATCCCTGAGATGCTTAGGACAGTTCAGGTTCAAATTATGCGGAGAAAATGTCAGATGACACCAGCATGGTTATACATCTTTTGCTTATTCATACATAGAGATAATGGCATAGGTGAAACACAGGGATTTCCTGAGGTATATTCAGATCCAGCCTACGTAGCTTCAGATGCTGAGATGCCCAAGCCAGAAGTCTTAATTTGCTCCCCGTGGGTTCCTCGCTCCACTGACTACAGAGGATCCTAGAGTAACTAAGCCCCAAATGTAGGTGCTCTGGTTAAATGGATGAATGTAGGTGCTATTTCTGTCAGCTCCTTAGCAGTCACTCTGTGGCATTCATAGGGTCCACAGCAAGTCCAGATTCAGATCTACATTTGGTATGTCAAGGGAAGAGCATATTTTTCCCTAGTTACTCAAGCACAGGTTTATCCGTCAACAACATGTTGCTGTGTTTGCTGATAATGTCAAGATCTCTTTCCTGAGAGTGCTGCAGAGGGGTATGTGGTGTAGACTTCAGGCTGTACTAGCTAGTGAGAATAGTACTTAAAAACAGTTCATTAACTCCACTTGCATTTGGTACTTACACAGCGGATGTTTACTGGCTGTCTTGGCTGGAGTTGTAATGGCAAGTAGTTGCTAGGAGGCGGGAATGGATTAATCCTAAACAGAAAGGAAGGAGAAAGAATCAGCTTTTGAAAGGGAAAAGGTTTTGTCCCTTTAGAAAGAGAAGCGTGACATGCAAGTACTTTGTCCTGTGAAAAAAAGCCCATGACATCCAGCTAACCAGGTCAAACCTGGTGCAGGTGCTAGGGAAAATATGAAGGTGTAGCACTGGGAACGAGTAGATCAAATGTGCAGGGTCCTACTTTCATGCCTCTAGTTTTGATAGTGCGGTGCAAAAAATAAAGATAATGCTGCCCTGGCTAACATTGCAAAGAACAAACAGAGATTCTGTCACATCTACTAGACTGACTTGTGAAACATGATATGTTGGCAGGACTTAATGCATTGGACCTAGGAACACATTTTTCCCTTTTGATAAATCCTATAACCAGTTTCAATCAAAAGGGTATGCTATCCCACTTGGAAAAGCACCATGATTTCTCTGTTATTCTTGGAGATTTTGTAAGGAACATTTAGAATGAAGAAGTAGGTGAACTTTCTGCAAAACAGTCTTTTCAAAGCAAGAATATTCTCAGAGGCAATTTTGTGAGTGGTTTTTTTGTGGGTTTTTTTTGGGGGGGGCTGGGGGACTTGTTGGTTGGTTAGTTTTTTAAAGGGGTTCTGCAGTGCTGGAGAGTGCACCACTCCATCAGGGATTGGAAGGCACTTTAACTCTCCTTTCCACTGTTGAGATGAATTAAGAGGGAATTCTAGAAACACTACCCCTTTCAGCATGTTTGTGATGGGAAATAGGATTTCACTGACCCCATAGGGTGCTCTTTGTTATTGCTGAAAATAAAAAGTCTTGTGCAATAGCTGGTAGAACCTACATGGAGCTACTGCAGAGAGTCCAGAGAAGCACCACGAAGGTGATAAGGGATTAGAGCACCTCTCCTATGAGGAAAGGCTGAGAAAGCAGGGGCTGTTCAGCCAGGAGAAGGCTCAGGGAGGGGAGGGGATCTCATCAATGTGTATAGATATCTGAAGGTAGGCTGTAAAGAAGAGGCAGCCAGGCTCTTTCCAGAGGTGCCCAGTGACAAGACCAGAGGCAATGGGCACAAGCTAAAGCACAGGAGGTTCCATCTGGACATCGGGAAACACTTTACTGTTTCACTGTGAAGATGACTGAGCACAGGAACAGGTTCCGCAGAGAGGTGGTGGAGTCTCCAACCTTGGAGTCTTTAACAGCCATCTGGACGTGGTCCCGGGCAACTGGTGACCTGCTTGAGCAGGGGGATTGGACTAGATAACCTCCAGAGGTCCCTTCCAACCTCAGCCATTCTGAGATTCTGTATATGTGGGCCTGGAGGGCATCTATGGATTTGTGGTTGTCAAAGCTCAAGGGAAGGAAGCTGCCCTTGCACATGTGAGAGGATGTTAGTGGGGAAGAGGTCACTTCCTGCTTATCTTTGGATGTCACTGTCCTTGCAAATTGTTGAGGAATTAACACACACGGTTGCACTAACACTTGCAGGACGTGGGGTCTGTGGACCAAGCTGAGCCGCATGCCTCCTAGGCAAGAGGAATAGCTGAGAAAAATTGTTTTATTGTTACCAATGCTTGTTTGCACACCCATGAATCAGCTTGCTCTGCCTCTTTCCAGCTCTGGGACCCAGCTGCCAGCAACCTGGTTTGGGTTCAGCTGATCTGTTGTTTACTTTTTATTTTAAATGTCATAGACCGAGAAGGTTAAAAAAGCAAAGGAGAAAACAAATCTAGTAACAAGGATGAATAAGAGTTAAGCAGATTTTCTTTCATATGTGGGATGTTCATAACCAAGTGTGTTTGGTAAACACCTGGCCTATATCCTCCTACTATGTCATGCTTGAGAGAAATCCTATGCATGTAAGTTGCTCCTCTTTCTCAAAAGAGGCAGGCTGTGATCCAGGACAATAGCACTAAGGAGTTCCGCTGGCTTTTGCGAGTGACCTTAGATCCCTTCCATAGCCTTTCCCTTGCAAATTAATCAAAAAAATAATAACCCATAATTCTTCCTATTTGATCGGAAAAAATAGTTTTCATAAAACTTTCAAATAAGTTGACATTCTATTTGTTCAGACTCAACTCTCAGGAGAAAAGAGATCATATGAAAATGACCTAGGGCCAAATAATTTTTGGGGCTGTGGTATGAAGGTGTACCAGTCTTCTTACTGAGCAGAAGCAGAATAACTGTTGTGGAAGATCTCAGGTGTATATGGGTGAAATAACTCTGCAAGTGTTGGACCCAAACGGTCCTGGCACAACACAACTCTGCTTTCACAGTCAGTTGCTCTCAGAAGTTACAGTTTTCAGGCTCCCTGATCATATCTACATCCTTTGCTACAACAGGATCTTTTCAGCATGATACACATGCCACATCCCAAGTTGTATTCAAAGACCTTCCCAAGCAGTTGTGGTAGGGTTCCCTAATACGGAAAGTGTGTTTGAAGAGTGGGCAGAAAATGAAAATGTTATGTGGTCCAGAGTCCTCTGTTTTCAAACCTAATCTTGTTTTTATATATATAACGTGCCAAATCTGGTCTCTTTGTATGAAGAGAACTGTAAAGTTACTATGATTTGTGTAGGGTAAATGCTTCCTGTTGGTATTTTAAAGAATACAGAGGCAGGCTTAAAATAATGTACCAGCCCGAGAAGTTCTTTAAATAGCACAGGAAATATGACGAACTCGGAGTCCACCAGTGACAACACAGAAAAGGAAAGCCAGAGACCAGATAAGACTTTGGTAGGAGGAATGACGGTGGGATAATCTATTCCTCCAGAGGTTATCACATGCTTGACTCTGATACAGAGACTCTCATGAATAAAGAAGAGATTCTACCCTGATGGGTTATACTGTCCTAATTATGGAACTGTTTCTGTGGTATCAGATAGAAACTACATTTACCTTGGGTTTGGTGGCTTACTGCATGTATATCTTTAACAGTGTGTGTCCAGAGAAATAAGCAGAAAGCAATCAGTGATTTGTAGAACAGGGACAACACAGGAACATTGTTTGTCCTGCTGTCTTGTTTGAACACATCCACAAAA
Source organism: Fulmarus glacialis (assembly GCF_000690835.1). Classification (NCBI taxonomy): domain Eukaryota; kingdom Metazoa; phylum Chordata; class Aves; order Procellariiformes; family Procellariidae; genus Fulmarus; species Fulmarus glacialis. The sequence continues at coordinate 13,511 of NW_009220124.1, forward strand.
TAAAAGTTGGTAAAAAGATAATTCTGGCTACTTTTTAAAGAAATGTCGCTTATAAACTCAGTTCTTTGAGCTCCAATGTCCTGCTGGGCAGAAAACCTCTTGCTATCAGACACCATATTTAATTATAGTTTTAATTATAGTCCTATAACTAGAACAGTATTGCACATGATGGGGAGAAAAAGCCTTATTCTTATTACTTATACGTTGCTGCTATTAACAATTACTGCAGAGTCCAGCTCCCTCCCCTTTGTCTGTTGATTTATGTGGGTGTTGCCTCACAGAATTACTTGATAATCTCATTATAGCTAATCCTGTTTGCTCCTTCTACAAAACAATCTTTTGACTGGCAGAGCTCCCTTTTCTTCCTATTTCTCTTTTCCCTTAGTTATTTCAGAGGTATTCTCTAGAAAGCATTGACTTTCGGAGTGAATGCTTACCCTGTTTACTGGCCATAATTCCAGCCTCATCAAATTCAGCACCCTGCCCTATCCCTTTCAATATTTTCTTTGAGTCAAACAGCATACAAATATTAGCTGTAGCTCTTTTATGTTCAGTTCACATAATTGCACTGTTCCGAAGCAATTAAAGCTTCCCAAATGTTGTTTTTGTTTTACATTATCTTTTATGCCTTTAAAAAGTGGTCTCCCTTACAAGGTTTCTTTATGGGCAACAAAGTAAAGATGACTCAAAGCTGCAATTGCCTACGTATATTTTTGGTACTTGGATATTAAGGTGCTTAATAAGGTAGATTCACTTAATCCAGGATATTTCTAAAGCATAACTAATCACGAGTATATTTTTGGTGACTAACAGCTCTTAATGACATTACTAAAAGCACGTAGAGGTTGTTGAGGTGAATACAAGCATTAGGAGCATGCACACAGTAAACATAACTCTAAACAGCAGCTGTAAAGCAAGGTGAGAACCATAACCACATCTACCTATTTACCTTGTTGAGTGCTAGTTGTATTCAACAATAGCATACCTGACTTCATGAGGATTTGCACAGATATCCTTCATATTTTTTGTTTTCCTTATTTAGTGCTTGTGAAAAGTACCAAGGAAAATGAAGACTTTATGCTTATTTGTATGACCTAGACAGTGAATAAACCCATTTCTCAAGTTTGTTTTAATCAGAGAATCCTATTCTGAATTGATGACTTTCAAAAGTACTTCAGTACACCCTATTTACCACAATAGGTCTTGGAAGTGAAGAACACTCACAAATTTCCTAATGATTCCTTTTATACAGTTCCAAAAGCTATACTATGGTTAGTTATACTGTAATTCTTCATCATTAGCTGTCAGAATTTCTACACTAAATGGGGCAAGAATCATAGGGGAAAGTAATGTCTCATTTTGATTCACCCCAGAAAAAGCAGATAAGCTTTTTGGGCATGTAACAAGAATAGTTCCACTCAAAAATCTTACCTTCAAACTTTTGGACCAAGAAGTATGTAATAAGACTATTTACAGCCTTAACACTACATATGTCTTAGTTATAGTGTACATGAGAAAACAGTTTCAGTACAGTTACACAAGCTGCACTTCCATTATCTTTTAGCATCCAGTATCTCAAGACTGCCTGCCCAGAACTGCCACACAAGGCCATAAGCATTGTTCATTTCCTATGATTATTTTTAATTCAGCAACACCTTGAGGCTTTGATCAGGATCCACTAAACAGACAATCCCCACCAGGAAAATTTTCAGTCTAAATAGGAAAGGTCATCCGATTGTGACAATGCAGAATCTCACTGGGGGAGAAGGGAAAAGGTCTCAGCCGAGCCTTTAAAGTCACAGCAACTACATTTATGAGGACAATTAAGTGCCTATATGCTAGGGCCCATATTTCAGTACCATGTTACCAATAAGAACTTCTACAGCAGAGTCAGTTGCCATATAGCTGTCTAGCTGCTTAGAATCTCTGTGTTTGACTTCCTGCCTTTAACATTTCTGAAGTTTCTACCATTAGGCATTAGGCCTCTGCATTGGGTTTCACTCAGAAGTCAGACAGCAAGAGGAGGTCCCTGTAAATGGAAGAATTGGTTTTATATCCTTACTCCAAATTATTTAAAGAGGAATTTAAATCTAGTCCTGCCATCCCCCAGCTAAGCACTCTAGTCACTGCCCTCTAAAGTAGATATTTTAGACTGGTAGATATTTTAGACTATTCAAGTATTTATACTTCTCATAAAATGCTGAAGTATTTTATTATATTTCAGGGACCTCAGTGCTGCAGAATTGTGTCTGAAGCATCAAGAGACAGAAGCAGTTCTCTTTTTCTTGCCCAAAGACTATTTCAATAATTTGTATGGAGAGGGATAACTTCTACAGGAGAAATGGAAGAAAATTGCTCCATTTGACATAGAAAAGATCTGCTCTCAAATTTGAACCAGAGGAGATCCCAGGTCACAGTCTGGGTGCTTTAATTAACAGGCTATTAAGTTATTAATGGAGACCATTTTTTCATGAGAAGAGCTCATCTGGACACAAATGGATCCAGCTGAGATGCTGATGAGCAGAAATAGAAGGTACACATACACAGACTCCCCCATCATGTGGTAGGAAATACATCCCACTATGTGGTACCAGTGTGGGGGAGAGGGAGGCTGTGACCAACCCGGTAAATACACATCCTCTTATTGTTTCCTCTTGGGCAGCTCTAAGCAGCTCCAGTCCTCCTGGCTCTGTGTGTTGGCTTCTGGACCTCCAGTTCTTAGGTCTCCAGTTCATAGGCAAAAGATGTTGAGTGTTCAACCAAAGCCTGTTATTTCTGTCTAGGTGAAGAAGGAGTTACACGTTCTCAATGACAAGTGTTGTAGTATTCACCATCAGTGATGTTCTCAAAGATTTACAGCTGTGGAAGTATGTAAAACTGAGACCAGACCTAACTTCCATGCCAGTGTCTTGCTCTTTACAAGGTCTCTTTTTCTCTACTCATCTGTTGCCCTATGGAAATGATTCTTAAACTAGATGGGCCAGATTTGCAATCAAGTATATCCTGTGGTTGTATTACTGTATAATAATTTACAGTAAGAATCCATTAGAAATGCACCTATTAAAATAGCATAGGAAGCGTCCCAAGTACTTACCCATTTCAGAATTTTCCTCAGTTTCCCTGGTTTCTCTCCTTTAAAATCTGAGAGCTTTTGGAATGCAGAATGTTAGCAGAGCGTATTCCCTGGGTACTTCAGGATGTTGGCACGTGAGGTAAAGGCTTTTTCAGACAGCTGCTCTTCCTTCTGCTGCCCCTCTTGCTAATGCCGGCCTGTTTACCTCATGTCTGTTTACTTTTACCTGTAGGGCTCTTGCAAAACTCTGCACAGTTGGGCAGTTTGGGTATAGAGCCAAGGAAACACTTGAATATCCTCTCCAATTCAAGCACATAGAGACGCTCTCCATGTGCAACTTCGGGGTATAACTTTGTCCAGGTTACCGAGTGCTCTGTAGGAGGACTTTGTAAAGTCTTCTGTATCCCAAAGAAGCATTATCAGTTTTGAGATAATGGCTCAATAGAACATTTCAGAATAGAGCTATGTTTTATTTCTATTCTCAAATCCATCTGTGTTCAACAAAGAAACTAAATATCCACTCAAATTAAAACTTGTTTATATAATTTGCTGAATCAACACTTTACAGGCGGCCTGCTTTTTCTTCACAGTGCTTCACTTCCTGCTTCACTATCGCTGTGATCCTGGCATCTCAACAGCAGGAAAGTATGGCTCTGCCCTAGTATTACAAACAATGGAATTTGAGATAAAAACACTCTGAGGAGAAATTCTAAGTCACAGTTTCCTTTTAATAGTTAAACTAGACCTGCAGTGGCAATACCACCCTGCAAATACGCCAAGTCAGACATAGATATATAGACAGACATCCAGAGAAAGGGCATTTATGCTGTTTTTACTTAAAAGGACACATAGGGTTTTTTTGGTTTACAGGAATTCCCACAGACTTCTAGACGCGACATTGATGAGAGAATGCTGTCTCTTGCCTAAACAATTTCAATTGATTTTATTAAGAAAAAAGAATCTTGGAATAACATCTGCTGTAAAAGACAATAAATCTCTTTCTTATTCTGACATAATAAGTGCTGACAGAAAAGAGCATAGAAGTGTATCTTCTGTGAGACATCTCGAAGTCTCTGACAGCTGTATTCAGTGCTGTGTTTGGGCTGTAATTTTCAAAGGAGTGCAAGGACATAGGTACTCAAATTCTGTGAGAGTTGGGGCCTTTGTTCTTCAGGTGCCTTTGAAGCTTAGACTTACTGTTTGCTGCAAGAAACCCTCTTTGCTGCACAGTAATCCTTACCAGACATACAAGGAACTTTGTTACCCAGGCCAGGAGTACTCCAAACTATAGTGCAGCAAATATAGAACGACATGCACATGTTAGCCTTGCTAATAAAGTTAATGAAATCCATGCTGGTTTACTCAGACAAGACAATCAACAGTTTAATGGAAATAAACTTGACGGTGAGTAGTGCCATGGCCATGGAAGGAGAGGTATCATTCCTAGGTGGTCCTTAAGGGCTATAGCAAGTGGAGGGATCTGCTTCTTAGGAAGGAGTATCACTGTTCATTGTAGCAGCAAGGGTGCTGGAAGAAGGTCAAGGAGGAGGACATTATGTCTCTCTATATCTCCACAGATATATTATCAACCCACTGAAATGATATTCTCAACTTTTATAAGCTTTGAAGGAAAAAACAAGCAAACTGGCTGTATCTCAAACTAGTGGAACATCCAGTACATCAGGAATAAATAAATGTGCTCCCAGCAAAGAAATACCTAACAACATAACACATTAATTATGTGCTGATTGTGATAATAGTCTTCAAGAATCTTGCAAAGTGTGGCACCAAAATAGTGGTGGATGGTTGCAATACCAAAATAGAAAAGGATGATGAGGAAGACAGTGAGAGGGATCTAATCATGTAACAATTAACAATTACATGAGATTAATTGTCACAGTTAAGGATACAGTTGAATAGCACAGAAAGTTTCTTAATAAAAATGTTCTCAGGCATATCCATTTATCTACAGGGGTGGTTCCTAGTAATCAGATTACATATTTTGTCTCAAGATGCAAGCCAAAGATTGGAAGCATAAGAGCTGATCACAGAGTGATAGCACAAAAGTGATAAGAAAATTCAGCAGACAAGTTACAGATATAACACAACATCCTGGAGATATCTGAAAGACAGGCTGGAATAGGTAGCAATTAAAAACAGGCTTCAGGAGATTTCATGACAGACTGAACCAAAGAAGATAATTTAGGAGTGTTCCAAGTATAAGGAACAAGGGATCATGGAACAGCTCATGGGAACGTTAACTGGAGACAGACCTGCAATAGTGAGAATATAACTTCCAAGCTGGTCTCACGCTAAGTATGATAAGGCCAAAAAAACCCCTAAAGGATTGTAGGACCGTGCAGGGTTTGCAGGATTTGGTGGAGCAAATGTAGCAAGAGGAAAATGCATATAATGTGGGAGTGTTTTGTGAGAGCTACAACACACGGAGACAGGAAGATCAACTGTGAGTGTGATAAAGGACAGAACGCAAGAATGAAGTTATGGACAGAGGGAGGGAGGGAGCTCTTTAATGACTTTATTAGTACAGACATGTTACAGATAGTTGAGCTGTTTGTAGAAGATAAATTTATAAGAGATTTAAGAGGCAGTTTGAAGTCTCAGCAACAATAAAGAACAAAATGTTGGGAATTTTAGAACTGCATTATTGAAACCAAGGAATGATGGAAAGGACTTTGTGGATGGCGGGATAAGATAGCTTAAAGACTATGCAAACTGACTTTGTTGGACTGAAAATAGTGTTTTTCCAGCATTTTTAAAAAGCGTTGAAATAGATGGTACTAAGTATCACAAAACATCCTGCTCATTACAGTTTATAAATTCCCATTTGTGATATTTTATATACCTATTCCTTACACGCAAGAGATAACAGCTCAATAGCAATGTGGTTTCTGGAAAATAAGAGTGGGAGTAGAGAGAAAGATTGACTCCTTCATGTCTTTTTAAGGTGTCCTGGGAGTCACGGTACAATTATAAAATTTGCTAGAGGGACTGAAATTAGATGATCTTCACCAGTCCTTCTGATGTTACTAATAATTTTGGTGGCTACAGAAGAAAGAAAATATGATACAGAGGACAATTGGAGACTTCAAGGAAGTAGAAAGAAAAATGGGACTTGAGATAAATAAAGATAAAACCAACTATTGGTTTTAATCTGACAAGAGGATTCTAGACAAGCTTCTCTAGCAGCTGATAACTGTAGATACCAGAACTTTGGTAGCTGAAGTACCTCAGAGCATTGACAATCAGAATATCAGTGAGAATACTGATATCAATACCAATCTGAGGAGGTAAATGGAGTAGGAATGTGTGTTCCTTTATTTTAAAATCAGAAGACCAGAGTTGAGGATATAGCAGACTATTTCAATGTATTTTGTTTTACGTAGTCACTTACTACAAAGACAAAGAAAGAAACTAAATAACTTCAGAAATAAAATACTGCTCAAGGATGTGTGGGTAAGATTTAATTAGGAATGATGAGGGGTCAATAAAGAAGATGAATAGTGATTTAATCCCCATAGCTTCGGTCGACAAAGTGTGTGGTTGGAATGACACAAGGCAGACAAAGAAGCATCTGGGGAAAGCCCTTCCACTGCTGCTTGAGACTGGTCAATCAAAATGAAGTGAAGTGGAAACAGTAAGATGAAATGATGTTCTTAGTACGCATGACCAGCTACACAAAAAACGTGCCCTAACAGAAGGAGTTTGGGGCAAATTGAGGAGCCATGAGTCATTATGAGCTCTAAAACCATGAAGGGGGAAGGAAATAAGTACGTGGGAATTAAATGGACCACCAGCAGTGCCTTGTGCTTTGCAGGCGTAGCCACATGCAATAAGAGACAGCCGTATTACAGACAAGTACATTGCGATTATGGTCTGCCAAATGGTGAGCAAACCAAATTGTAAGCCATATCACCATTTACATCGTTCCTGAGTTTACTCATCTAGATCTCAAAATAAACAAAAGATGAACCTCGTATTTTAAGACATACTACTTCAGCTTGAACAGAAGTTTGAACATAATTCCCTGAGTCAAAAAATATGGGGGGAAAGTCCATCTGCCAGTGATGCCAGTGCCTCTGAGGTGAAAGTGAGCTGGGATGTAGGTGCTTATAAAGCACACCATACTGCTGGGCTGGCCACACACAATACTGAAAGTAATAAAAAAAACTGAGATGCAGCTTACTGCTCATTTGTAATATGCCACAGAAGCAGCACGAGGAGCTCTCTGCCCAGAATAATCAAGTAGGCTGTGGATTTCAAGACAGATTTAATTGCCATTATGAAAGAAAAATCTTTCCCACTTATTTTCTGAAGACTCTATCTTTTTGCCTAAATATTTAAAAATGCACCTACTGCTGCCCTGAAATACACAGCAGTGAATAATAATGCTCCTGGTTCTTGCATTTAAAACATTATCCCTGGAACCAAATGATACCTCTGTAGCAATTTGAACAGAAGCAGTTACATTGTAGTTTTCCTAATCTAAGAAGGCCACATTCCTGAAATCAGGAGAAATAGGGCTTTTTTCCCCTTGAAGAACATGTCTAAGTTTTGGATGCTCATGCTTGATGATGATTCCCAATGTATCTAAAGCAGGTGTATGTAAGCTGTCCTTGTCTGCTCCGACGCAGCTAACCACCGGCAATTCCCAAACACTTTATTCTGTGTGATTTCATGGAACCATGAAGAAAGCATCACCTTTGGGCTTTGAAATCAAGAGAAGGGTATTTCCCTCCTTTAAGTGATTTTATAACGGAATTATTTTAACTCACAGTTTTCTTCTAAGTTCTATCTATCTACAGTTGAAAACAGAAATAAAAGATGATACACTAATGCCTTCTGGGAAGAGTCGGTGGCACAGAGAGAAGAGAAATTATTTTACAAATATCTTCTAGATTTGAAGACAGAGTACAGCAAATGTGACCATACAAGATGAACTGAATTTGAAGCTAAATCTATATTTTAAGAATACAAAAACAACTCAGAGTGAGTCACTGGAGGGGCAAAAGTAACCACAAAGTTTGTGCACAGTCTATACAGTGAGCTTGACATGGTTTCCAAAACCTTTAATTTCTCTTGGTTTAGGGGAACTAAACACATCCTTTAAACAAAATGCTGTGTTTTTGCAAAGTTTATGCTTTGCAAAAATGAAAAAGTTACTGAAGACATTAACTCTTCAGTGCTGTAATCATAGCAAATGTGGGAAGGATATATAGTACTGAAAAGCTTGCACACAGGTCACCCTGGAAATGAGTGTCTGAACTACAGGCCTGGCCTGCAAAGTATTAGTTGAAGAAAAGGAATATTTTTCAGCACAGTTGCTTTTATAGTTCAGAGCTTCTCTTCTGGATGGATTTCAAAATACAGTATGATGGAGGAGATATAATTTTATTCATTTCATAAAAATCAGGTGCCTAGCTTTCGCCAGACAAAGCTGAGTCTAGTATGCCACAGGCTTGTTATCTAGACTGTTATCTTCAATAAATCACTAAAATTTCTCTTTGTGCAACTTTTCTTATGTACTGAGAACACATCATGCCTACTTTGCTGGTAGTTATCAAAATTAATGGATCCATGTTAGTGAAGAAAATATTTCAGAGTCCAAGCAGCTTATCCAAAGCCCACTGAATTCAAAAGGGACCTTTTCCATTACAAGAATTTGAACAAAGCCTTTAGTACTGACTAAAAATCTTGACGAGAACTGTTGCTATTCTTAAAGATATATGCTATCACTATCAATGTGATATCAACGCAAAGATTTTTATTGCCTTCTGTGGAAGCAGACTGAGGAGAAAGCCATCATAAGTATAAAATATTTCTGAGTTACTCTGCATGAAATGAAGAACAAAAACCTATCATAACAGTCTCCTAAAAAAATAAGATTACATTTAAGCAGGCTTTGCTTTACATGTGATATGAACAGAAGTTTGTGATGATGACAGCAATGAAAATGAATAAACTGTGTCAGAAAAAATCTGGTGCCCCTAAAACATCATTGGAAATTCTCATCACATTGTCACCTATTTGCCTGAGCTGTGAGTGCACTATCCCCTCTCCTCACAAGGGGAATGAAAATCTTCCACAGATATTACTTCCCAAGTGGGAAGCCTGTATAAATTTTTCTCAACAACTCACCAGGACAGTGTGAACTGGAACTTATGTTTCAGCATTTTTTATTGGGATTATTCAGAGATATAATATATTTTCAACGCCATAGGTACTTAAATGTGTAAGTGTATCTCTCTTTTGTGTAGACTGGAAAAGAAATAGTTACCTAAAGTGTCCTACATATTTGGCCCAAGGAAACTGCATACATGAGGCAGATAATTCCTTAAACAGTTTGTGTGACAGGGGCATAAGACATAGATGTCTTTTTCACCCCTTTTGTGATAGCCAAGTCACTCTGTAGAAAGGCTTCAAGTTTCATCAAGCAGGAAAAAGACAGCAGGAGCCTGAATCCTTAATGCAGTAATTGAGGCACTTTCATGGACTAATGGAAACCTGGGTTCTGGTCCTGCTTAAAGGGCTATTTATGTGAAAGAGCAACTGAATTCAGTGCATACACAGGAGCAGGGGTTAGAATTCAGATCTCCCCTTCTCTTCACAAGTACCCAACTTAACAGATCTAAAATGTCATTCTTATAATCTCCCCCTGTTTTAGTAGGAATCTGGACAAATCTGTGTTGTTCGTGTTTTGTATTGGCTATCTTCAGGCATCTTTTGCAATGAGAACACTGACCTAAGGCAGTTCCTTGCACTCAGAGCTCAGAGAATCAGTTATGAAAGCCAAATGCTCAAGGGCGAGGCAATGTGTGAATTTGAAGAGCCTAATAAAGAAGCAGATATTTGAAGCCAGGCTTTCCAAACACTCGTTCAAAGTTTCTTCTAGCCTCAGGTCTGTTTATCTCAGTAGGCATGGGAAAATAGCTCACAGCATCTGGAACGGCGTAATTTCCTGCAAACTAATATTCAAAATTGTAAACCTACAATAATGTAATGTTACTACATGTATGACCCTCTTGCTTATAAAGTACTGTGTTTTAAGAATAAGACTGACAGAAAATGATAGAGATGCTGTTTAGAGAACAGGAGGAAATATGCTGAAATAGGTCATTATTTGGCTATTATCTATGTAACGCAGGGGCCAAACATGTTGAAAACAGATTATTTCTCACTGTGTCTATTGAGGAAGAAAAGGTTACCCAAGGTTTTCTATGCATTTGGCTCAAGGATGCTGCAAGATGAGAACATGTGATTTGTTAGGGAAATCCTATGTGACTCTTCTACAGCAGCTAACCAAGTAAACAAGAAGTGAGCTGGAACTTTCTGTTCAAGACTTTTACTGGAATCATTCGGAAGCTTTTGAATATACTCAGGCTTCCTCGGGAGGTTCCCTCTGCATTAGATCTGTTGCTGCAGGCATCATCAACAAATGAACTTTGAACAACTGAAGACTTTGGACTTCAGAAAAGGTTTTCACCCTTTAGAAGTTCAGGGCCGTGTCATCATAGTGATTTCTATGTGAGTTGATAGGCCTTTACAAAATATGCTCTATACTTCTGTCTATTTCTTAAAGGAAAGAAATAGCATAAACATCATTTAATAAACCTCTGACCATAACCATCTTCACGATAATCTTCATGTATGAGTATCTTTATAAAGCCACAGTTCAACTTTTTGCATATCTCCACATGTGGCTTTGCAGACATTCAAGCTGGCATCTGTCTGTGTCATTAAATCTAAAATGATTCAAAACTTCCTATCTTATTCTAAGCCTTCATCTATGAAAACCACCAGTGTAATTCTTTTCTTGACTACAATGAAAAGCATATGGGCATCACTGAATGCTGAAAGCTCAAATCTATCATGATCAAATTACGTCTCTCTGGAGAAGACAATGGTAAAATGTTCTTAAAAATTCACAACAGAACACATAAAGAGTATGATTATTGCTGAAAAAGTTTTAACTGAGCAAAGCACCTCAGCTCATTCTTATAAATGTTTTTTAACCGTCATTCTGCACTGACATTTCTAGACGTACATCAAGATCTGCACATTTCTGTTACAGGTATGGACATTAAATTTTTTTTTCAATATTTAGAATCATAGAATCATAGAATC
>NW_009220125.1:0-30618 GCF_000690835.1 Fulmarus glacialis
CCGTCAATAAAATTCGAGGGGAGATTCATGGCTTCTGCTAAGCTGCTTGGGTCTGGTAATCCCACCGTGTTGCCATGGCTGCCGGTCAGGCGGGTTCCGATAAAGGATTGCTTTTAGCGGGGGTACCGAAAGGGAGGGACTGCCCCTTGGAAATGCCGCAGGCCTGGGGGAAGGAACAATGGCTCCGTGGGTAGACTCTGCCTCAAGCTATGCAAATGCATTGCTTGTAGTTTAGGGAAGAAACAAACCCTGGAAGTTTTATGTTCTCTGTTTTTTTTTTTTAAAGTCTCTGGATTATTATTTGGCAGTGGGGATGGTGTTTCTATTTTAGTTATTGCAAGCTGTGAGATCAGTCCTGCTGTCCTTTCTCAAATTAAAATTTCCAGTGAGATGAACAGTTGATCTGTTGGGATTTGTGGCTGTTGTGCTCCTGTTACCCAACTGAAACTTTCTGTCCAGGTTTCTTCAGTTTTTGTCTCTCTTCACCCACTTTATGCTGAGCTATTCTTGCGTACAGTGTGGTCACAAAACTATTTAGGAAGGACGAACTTTGTGATGGGATGAGATTATTTGTTTTAACCTGGCAATTCAGTTGCAGCTGAACTGCGTAAAAATGTTGCGGAGAATGCCATGGTACTAGACTGCTCACTCCTAAACTTAAACTAAATTCAGGAAGGGCTTAAAGGAAAAGGAAATGTGTATGGAGCGAGGCTTCCTACCCATCTGTTTCTGAATAGGAAATATTCCTATCTGATTAAGTCACAGAAGTGGTATTTCTGACACTAAAATAACTTTCCCTCCATATGTAAAATTACACCTGTTGTATCCTTGTTTTTCTTCCCACGTACATGAGATAAATCTACGGATCTTTAGCAAGTCTATCTCTCTACTGAACTGAAGCAGAGTCAATTAAGTCACTCTTTAAGCTTATGGCTGTTTATTAAAGCAGCAGTATTAAAGGTGGGTAAGTCCCATGGTCTCCCTGAGGGTGGTCTTGGCTGTAGGAGATATCTTCTGCTTGTGGGATGTATGAATCGTCCCCCGAGACTGACGAGACTCCCAGTGTGCAAATACCCCCCTGTTCAAAACCAGGGGGAAAGTTTCTCTGTGGAAGCAATTGCCTGATGGGGAAGTGCCCATGGGAACAGCTGCAGAGTGTGTAGGCAGGACAGCAAAACCTGAAAGCTGGCAAGGTGATCACAAGTGCCCGAGTTCTAAGTTGTAAAGAAGTGGGGAAATAGGTGAGTTACGGTGTTTTGGCTAGACAACGTGATTGGTGAGACGTTATTTTGATATGTACTGTGTGCGCTGCTAAACAATGGCTTTAGCAATTATGTATGGGAGTTGCCTCACTGAGAAGGGAAATCCAGCAGCTGGTGAAGGGTCTCATTGACAATGGCAAGCACTTGAGGTGCTTCTTTACCACCTCCTCAGACCTTTGAAAGCTTACAAGCAGAGACAGTTTTAGAGGATTTTGGATGATTGCTTTCCTCCTTGTGTGATCATTTTTGGACAGAAGAAGGCAGGGAGTGGGAATAGTCTTTCTTATGATAGCTTCTTTCTGCCATTAACGTTTTTATCCCAGGCTTGTTTTCATTGTTAGTTTCTGGGCACACCATGATTAGTGCCTTTCAGTAAAGTTTTGATCCGTCCTCCCAAGACAGGCTTGGGAGAGTTCTCGTAAACCTGCTTTGGCTGATTTGTGGTTTTCCACTTCTTGTGTGTTGCTTCATATGCTGCTGGAGGGGGGTCATTCAAGTATTGTGGCCTGGAAGAGGATGCAATCAGGTAAGTCATCTGAAGATACCACTCGAAGACATCCATGATGCAATCCACACCATTGACTCAAAGGGGCTTGTAAGGAAAAGCGCTCCTCCACAGGATAGCTTGAGCTCTAGCACAGGATCTTGGTTTGTTTGTCTTTGTACCTTAAGATTAAGGTTATTTTACTTACAAGTGTGAAAGGTTGTTTTTTATGTGTGTGTGCTGTGAGATACTCCGCTGTGGCTCCCTACTTGAGTGCATTTTAGGAACGAGCTCAAGATCACTTGAAATATCTCTTTACAGACATCTTTCCTTACAGATGCTTGTAAAGTTGAAATGTGCACTTAAGAGGAGTTTAATTTATCAAGCATATGACAACCCGTTTGTCATTCATTTGAATAATTCGTTCATCAATTTCTCTAGCCTTATAGAGAAGCTAATAAATAATATTGGGAAATTAATTTGTGGGATAACTGAGTGTACAGGGTTTTTTCTTTTTCAGAGTTTCTATTTTCTACCATCTATTTAGTCAAAAGAGTTTTGTGGCAGAATAAAAAACCCCTGAACTTCCCAATTAATCCGATTTCTTTTACTTCCATTTTTGCTATGTTACATATGATGACTTCTGTACCTATTCATAGTCTTCAAGGGAGATGAAAAAAAAACAAACTTCTTTTATTTGTTTATTTTATTATTTGGTGTGTGAACATCTTGAAGTGATAAATCTTTTAACCTCCTGCTACAGAAGAACCTAAAACCTCAGCTTTTCTTGATGTGTATTGAGGTCGGAAGGAAAATGTGATGTGCAAGCTGTTGTTTCCTTTACAAGTCACCATTCAGTAGTGTCTCGAATGAATCAGCTCTCACTTTGCGGTTCAGTGTATTAATCGCTGATATCAGTAGCTGCTATTTGTGCAGAAAGCTTGAAAAGTGATGGGCAGCATTAGCTAGTGTGTGCTATGAAGCAAAAATGGGGAAAATGTGGCTTGCATGCGATATCACTACTTTTTGAAAAATGCATTGGACAATTGCAGGTGCAGAACGTGATACAATACTTTGCAGTAGCGCTTCTTGCTATGTTCTGTACCTGACATCTTAGAATATCACGTCCTTTTAAAGTTCATTTTGTTAGTGTGAGGTGGCTCTTCAGTGTTCAAAGACAGTCATTCTTTGGTCTTGAAGGCAAAAGCGAAGCTTGAGAGGAAGACCCTTTACAGAACTGCAACAGAGTGAGCAAACTTCAAGCGTCCCCTGGAAAATACCCAAAGTTTGCATATAACTGTTCCGCATTGCCTCTGCTCCCAGTCCTGGCAGCAGCAGCAAAACTGGAGTACATTGTGCTAGAGCTATTCTTTACATTCCAGCATCCGTGGGGAGCCAGGAGGAACAAGGCAAAAACTTGAATAGCCCCCACTTGCCCTGGCTGGGAAGGGAAGGCTGGAAAACTTGAGGAGCCACAAAGCTGATCCTCCCTCCTGTTAGGAGGCCAGGAATGGAGTAATCAAGGAACTGGTTTTAAGAGCAGACAGGAGTGAAATGAAGCTCAGACTTAATCATTGAAGCTCTTCTTAGCATCTGTTGATTTACAGTGCAAGTTTCCATTCCCCTAGCAGGAATATTGCTTTCTTTTGGGCCACTAGCCAGTGGGAAACTTTATTTGTGAGGTGGGTGGCTAGTAGTCTTAGATTTCCACAGACTCTTCAACTCACTTTTAAAACAACAGCCCTCGTGAGTTCAGGTCGGAAACACTAAAATAAGAATCAGCTGCTGCAGAGCTCAGAAAAGCTCTTTGTTAGACTGATCCGCAGGCTGACGCTTTTGCACCGCAGTGGTAGCTGGCTGCTGCTTTCTTTCATTATTGCTTTTCAGAGTCCTGTGGCCAGCAGTGAAATGAGAACGGTGTGAGGGGCACGTCATCGGCTTACCTAGAGCCTTAGCAGAGGTAGGAATGGAAAGACGCATGTGTAATGACCATTTAATAGTAAATACAATATGTGTGTCTATAAAATACAAATGGTATTGCATGTGGGATGGGGGAGGAGGAGTCCCTTTCCCAGGGTAAGAAAGGAATTGAAGTTGTGGTTTTGCTATTATCTTTTTTTCTTTTTTCCAGTGTAATTGTTGGTTTATGTAGCTCCCTCCTGGGCAGCTAATTTTTGCAGGTGTGTTGCGCTGACACAGTTTTTTGGCTACGCGATGACCTGTGTGGGGGAAATGATCTGTTAGGGAAAGGAGCATCAAGCACCCTAGCATAACACAAGGGACAGTGGGGTAAGGAACTTGTGGGTTTGCCCCCCTGCATGAGGAGAGAGGAAGATGCTTCCTGCTTAAGAGCTGTTGTTGCTGAATGAAACAACAAGCTTATTCATCTTTCAGCAGTCAAAATAGATATTTCCTGTTTCTCTGAAGTTCTTGAACCTGCCTGTCTACGTCCTCTGCCAGTGTCACGTCTGAGCACCCTGGAAACATTATCACCTCGATCTTCACAGTGCTTCAGGTAGTCTGAAGTCAATGTGTGGGATTGAGACTAGGAGGAGGGTTAGTGGTGTAGATGGGAGATACCCTGTAGGGTTTGATTGAACATAACATTTGCACAAGATTAAATGGAGCCATAATATTAAATCCACTTGATGAAGCGCCAGAGCAAGTTAGGATTTGTCCATATTGGTGAATGCGTACAAGGCTTGCTAGCATGTGGTAGCTAGTCTTGATCATGCCCCTTGTGCAGACAAGTCACTGCCTTCTCATTCAGTTAGCTGGGAAAAGCCTGTTTTTTGCTGGAAACAGTTAAGGGAAAACTACAGCTAGCTCTGCTTGCCCAAACGTTTTGCAATATTTAATGAGACAGGGTGACTGTTACTTGCCTCAGCTGAGAATCTGGAGGGCTGTATAAGCCTATCCTTCCCCCTCCAATTTTAATTGGAAGTTTTAATTCCCCAGTCTCAAAAAGTCGAGGGCCTCAAGACTGTGTCTGTAGTGAAGTGCCTTATGGTTCAGCGGCTCTGATGTAGCAGTACCACTTGAGTCTCCTTTGGTGGGTTTCCTGTCCTTTTGTCTGTCCTGATTCCCAAGTGTAGACATTAGCATCCTTTTATGGACCTGCCAAAAGGAGTAGGCAGGGATGTTATCCTCCAACTCCTGTACTAAACAATTGTACAAGGGGAATGTGTGGACAAGGGGAGTGAACCAAAAAATGTCCACAATGTCCTGTCTCCCTCCAGCATCTCCCTCTGTCACTGCTGGAGACAGATTAGTGGTCTGGATGGACATTGGTCTGACACAGCAGAGCGTTTCTTGTGCCTGTGTTGCTCACCTTGTGCAGTGGGGCACAGGCCAGGTGTGTAAACTGGGTTTTGAGTAGCCAGATGGTTAAAATACCGGTCAGTGTAAATACCATTTGTACAGTTCCTCAAGATTGTCTGCCTTTTCTTGCAAAACGTGTTAAGGAAATACTGTTACTTCATTTTCACTGGAGCAATTTGAATGGAATAGCTATTTTCGTTCCTTCTTCCTTCTGTGCTAATGGCACGCCGTAATTTGTTTTCAACTTGGGACATTGGTTCTTAGATGGCTTAGCCTCAAACCTTAGGTTTTGTATTAGTTTAAAGATTTCTAAGCTAAATTGAGAATGTTGTTCAGAGGTTTTTGGAAAGAACAGTGAAGTGAAATAGAACCTGCATCTCATTCTTCAGATTTCACAGAGAATATTTCCTATAATAAATACTGGCTGGTATCAGAGTGACTTTTTTTGAAGCTGGGTGGCTGAAGTCAGCTAACACTATCAAGTGACTGAAAAGGATATTTAAAATGATTAACTTCAGGCAACTGTTTTGGGAAATTTGGACACTTACATGTTTGTGCAAGGCTTTTCAAAATTTTAGCTTTTTTTTTTTTTTGGCCAGAGACTCTTATAATATCTCTGCCACACAATTGTGTGACAAGCAGGTATAATGAAACCAGGTTTCTGATGTCTTTCTGCATGTCGACTTTCTGATCTTTAATGAAATTTTTATAGGGTTTCTTTGTTTTACCCAGCTGCCTGTTCATTTTTGCAAAACTTGTGGAGGTCTCAAACGCATTAAGTTCCTAATCTCCTGTCAAATTTTGACTGAAATGAGCCAAAGGGGTTCAAAAGTTCTACAGGGAAGGAAAGAAAGGACATGCATGCGTGCATACAGGGTATGATTGCATAAATCTCATTTCATACTAAGAACACATGCAATATAACAGAGCAAAAAGCCTTTTACTGCTCCAATGGAGTTCTGCGTCGTCTGCGGCATGAATAGCAATCTGATAGGACACGGTGATGCTGGAGGCTGAGCTGGATTTGGTGTGGTCAGGGTAGCAAGGAAAAGATGTCAACAGGCAACACAGCAGGTCCTGCTTACAGTCTGTCTTGCTCTAGAGGACTTCCAGTTTTATGCTGAAGCAAATATCAGACTACATGTTTTATCCCTGCTGCAGTGTGGGCCAGTTTGGTTATGGAAGAGAAGATCTGGGCCACAAAAGAAGTCCATCGGCCTGCTGTGACTCACGGAGAGGTGAGCCCTGTGTTATCTCAGGGCTTACCTCTTACTCTATCTTCAGAGGAGATACTTGCACATACAGCCCTGGGCAAATCTGACACTCAGCAAAGATCAGGTAGGGGAGGACGGCTAATCTGTTTAAAAATGCTACAGTCCTGAAGAAACTCCTGTTCATTTTGCTGTAGCATTTAAAGGACTGTTGAAACTGAGAATCAAACAGCAAGAATAGACACTCTGTTTCACATACAGCAAATCAGACTTGGCTTAGAAAGTAACAAATCAAACTGACGGAGGGAGCTGATGATGTGCAGCAGAAAGTAGTGTGAAGCCATTGCTGCAGCAGGGCCCGGGCTGCCTGCCTGCAGTCTGCCCCCGCAGGAAGGCTGCCCAGCTGCCCGCACCCCGCCTGGCTCTCAGCTGGGCTCGTAGGCATTTTAGTTGCCACTACAGGGCAACCCCAGCAGGAAGGCTGTGAGTCCGTGAAAGAGCGTGGGTGGGTAGGGTGAAATGCACCTTTGACTCCCCTCAGTTTTAGGGGTGACTGTCCTTTTCAAAAAAAAAACCAACAAACACCCCGCACAGTGACACATCAATTTTCAGTTTGGGGGAGGAAATGGGTTGTGTTTAACCTGCAGCGAGGATTGGGGTCTGAAAGTCCTAAATGGGCGTCTCTGTATAGCATTGAGAAAAGCATATAAGCTTTCCCAGCATTCCCTACTGACTAATTTAGGCAGCTTTCCTCCCAGACAGATGGCAACTGAAGATTAACATCAGAGATAATTAGCTTTCCTCATGTATAGGTAAGGAAACTGAGGTGCATAATTCAGGGCTATGAACTCCACTAGAGGATGAATACCCACTAAAAGTTAGCACTGCAATATGGGCTGTTGCAGTGTCATTTTATAGCTCTGTATACACAGAAATATGTAAATAAACTTGTGCAAACTTTTTCATAAGGAGCCGTGTTCCCTTACAACAACTAACAGTTGCTCTATAAATAAGTCCGGTTCTGGTTTTATGTCTTTTAGCCTGCTCCTTTGTCCTGGGTTTTTATTGTGAATTTGATTTCAGCTTTGTCTAAGGAAACACACAATTAATGATACTCTGAATCTGAAGTCAGATACACCTACATCTTTGTTCCACTTGGAAAACTCATTACCTTACAAACAAATTTTTTTTTTTTTTAAACACATGTAGACTTACCTTTCCCATTCAGATAATATGTCAGTTAGGACTTTACATGCTGCGTTAAATGTTCTTCAGGACCACATTTTTCAACTATGCAGTGTATCTCATAGCTCTCAAAATCCTCAGGATAAGTACTGTTTGGATATTGTATGTAGTAGTTTTTCCTGTATGCACATTTAAGAAATGAAACAAAGCACTAAAAGCCTTTAGGGGGTCAGATACTGGCTCTGCTGCAACGTGTACAACAGTTCTTTGTTAGCTCAAAAACACTTTATGTCCACAAAGCATTCTCATAGTTATGAAGTTGCTCATTAGAGCTTTTCTTCTTATGTTTTTTTTTTTGTTGTTGTACTAAATAATATTTTTTGAGCTTTAGCACTAAGAAAACAAAGCTACATATAAAGAAGGCTTTTGAAAATAGCCTTAATACTTACAATATTCGAGCTTTTCCAGTTTGGCACTGTCAGTTTGGGATTAGCTTTCTTATAGTAGTTAGCAGTTAACGTGTGTATTCTGATTAATTTTCAGGACCCAAAGGCAGTGTTAGTGTAGTCATTGCAATGCTGAATTGAGAGCGCTGGAAAGTGTAAGGCGTTAACATTATCAGAGAAGCTGCTCAAACTGTTGGCGTCCTGCAGCCTTCTCCTGAGCTGGCAGGATCGCTGCCCTGGGAAACTTCCAAGACTTAGTAGTAGTGTGGGGTAAGTGCTACCACTTATCTCCATTTTCCTCCCTCCCTGAATTAATTTAGCTTTACGCTTTTCACTGACTTGTTTTGCTGCATTCCTGAGAATCCCAGAGCTCTCCATTGGCACATGCATCGCAGCAGATTGACTTGCAGAATCTGCTGTTGGGGTAAATTCCATCTGAAACAGCTGGGGGTTTTGGGTTTTTTTTGGTGGTTTATTTTTTTTAGCGGTTGAGGCAAGATAGGGAACAACACAGCAAAAATCAGTAAACATAATATGTTTGGGGCTCTCACTACAGACGTGCTTTGCATGTTATTTACATGAAAATTAAACTTTTCAGTTTTGTATGCTGGTGGGAGCATGTTCACACCTATTTGCTGGGCCTCTTAATCCACACAAACCTGCATAACGTAACTTGTTGCTTTTTAAAATATGGGGACTAAAAATTTTGGTAAAAAGAGCTGTGGCGTCGGATGATGGCAGTCCATGTGTCGCGAATGAGTGGTTTAGAGGCCGCTTAAAGAATCACTGTCGAAGGTATTAGCAGAAAGCGATTTTAACAGATTTACAAAAGCGTGACTTAACAGAGTTCAATGGCAAGGTCCGCTCTATCACTACATGGATGAAGTATACAAAGGAAAATCGTGTTATAATTGGGCTAGAAGGATTTGTACAGAGACCAAGGACGAAAAGGTTAAGGGAGACCCTCCCGTTGAGTCGCGAGGTTCAGAGAAGACCCGGCTGGATCCAGTCTTAGTCTCAGACTTGGACAATGGTTTATGTCTGATACCAACAGGGTAAGGAGACCCTCCCGTTGAGTCATGAGGTTCAGAGTAGGCCCCCTTGCTTTCCAAACTCCTTCTCGGAGAGGAGTCTAGGTGCAGCTGGATTTACCCCTAGTCTCAGAGTCGGACAACGGTTTATGTCTAGGGATTGTATGTGTTTAGCAGCAGTCTAAGGTTCATTCACCATTTCCAGGTGGATCACAATATTTTGGCAGCACTTAATTATTAACTAATCTAACATTTACAAAGTAGGTTAGTAGAGTCTACTACAGTCACGACTTAATTACAAATTATGCTTACTGTTAGTTCACACACACACAGAGACAGAAATATATACGAAAATGTACAGAAGGTACCTGTTAAAAATTCCCCTTGAGTTCCGTGAAGGAATATTCACGTAAAATGTCTCGCCATTTCTCTCAACGGGCAAGGGTTGAGCTTCGGGGAGTGAAGGGGTTCAGCCGACGGTCCTCCAAACAGTGCAGACCCGAGAGGTCGCAAGCTCTGAGTGGCGTCCCACTCAGAGGGAGATGCTGGGTGCAACCCGCTGCAGTTCAGGAGAGCTCAAAGGGTCTCTTTTAGGGCCGCCATTTATAGGTTCGCAAGATGGTTGACTTCAGTCATCTGTAAATTTCCATCCTGGCCACAGTCTGAGGTGGTAGTTACTAAAATTCTGAAGGTTTCAATGTTGTTACAATTGAGCTATGACTCAGGTAAGATGACGCCTGGGCCAGGCAGCAGGAGTATGTTCCCAGCCTCGGCCATGCAGAGTTTCTGTTACAGTCAAGGAGCGCTCAACCGACAGACTCGGTGCACCAAGGCTGAGGTTTCGTGGGGATTTCTGAGATCAATGGGTGGCCCAGGAGAAGTTGCGGGGGGAATGCACCACCACACCATGCATATTTGGTCTTAATCACGACTGGGGCTTGCAAATGCTACTGTGAAAACTAGTCATACAAAAAGCACCTGTGTCTCTTTAGGGACAGATTCTGACACCAGTACAGATCAGGATTTATACTGTTATGACTAAGCGAGAAATTAGTCCGATTTACTTGAGACTTACTGTTGATGTAGATGGGGATCATTTCATTCTCCAGGTGCTAGTAGTGAAGCAAGTAATTAGCCCTCTAAGTTATCTTTTTAAAAAAAAAAAAAAAAAAACAAACCAAACCCCACATTATTCCCTCTACCCTTGACAGCCCTAATTTTGTGTGTGAGTGGTTTTTTGGGGGGGGAGGGTTTGTGATTTATTTTAGCCTAGGGTTGAGATTATTCTTTGTTTTCCCCAAGCTGACTGGTACATTTAGTTTTGTAATTCCCAGCCATTTTTGTGAGAGCTGAGGTTAAATCACTAGCTCCAAATCAGCCAGAGCTGTATGTTTTAGATATCCTAGGCATTATTAGAAGACAAAGTCTGCCTTGTTTCAAGGTGAACTTAATGCTGTAGTGAATGTGCACGTATAATACAGATAAAATTCTCTGGCTGGACCTTCATTTATTTAGATTAATTGTGGTTTCTGGGGGAAAAAAATGGTGAGCTGATATAGTTTGTAACTGAACTGTTTTGAAACTTGACTAATTTGGCTATTTCCAGCCTTTGCTCCTTCCAGTTTTTTCCATCTTTTCTCTCTGGGAAACCTAAGAAGGATTGTTTGTTTGACCTGCAGCCTCTGACTCTGCAGGCACTCATGGACAAAGAACAGTGGGTGTGAATGAGTAACTGATGTTGTTGTGGGATGTATATCTTTCTATTAATCATTTTCTGTTTTCTCAAGCATAGTGTCGTATGTCTGTTGTCTTTGTTGTTTAAAAGGAGGTGAAGAGGCAAAACAACTCAAAACCATGATGCTCTATTCCTTCAGGAAGAGCAGCTCAATTTGGCAGAAACCTTTTCAGTTATGCAAGTCAAGGTATGAGGAGAAAATAACTTGAACTCAGACACCCAAGCCATGTTGAATGGTTTGTTTATATTCTAGTCTTTCTGGAAGAAGAGCAGAAGGGAAAGGGGAAACATAGGCTGAGAAGGAACAGTGTTGTCACCACAATAGGCAGGAGGAGCTGCGTGGATTTATAGCACCCGTTCTCTGTGTATTTTGTTGTATCAGGTATTATACCGACACCTGTGATGTGTAATATATAAATAGCAGCCTAGCTTGGGCAAGCAAAAGCTTTAAAGGTTAATCTGGCAAACTACAACAGAGCTAGAAGAAATCTTTCAGCTAAGGCTGTGTTACTGAATTTGTGATTTTTTTTTTTTTTTTTTAAATTATTTTTTTTTCAAAGGTGTAGTTAGACCTGAGTTTGTGGTGTTTGCTTTGATTGAAGCTTTGGGAGTTGAGGAAGCAGAGTTATCTGTGCTTAGCCCATACCTGCTTTGGACTTTGCATGCACAGGTTAGTTTTTGACTGAACCCAAAGTAGTTTTTGTACTGCATTGCATCTCTGTGGCTGCTAGGCATGGTAGTAACTGCTGGTCTGCGTTCAAGTGCACTGCAGGAAGGAAAAAAAAAAAAAAAAAGAAGCAAAGTGTGTGTGTGGGAGGCCTGTGGAGGGACAGGACAGGGGAAGCATATGGAAACGTCTGTACCCAACTTCTGTGCACCTTTGCATAAATTGGCCACTTCCTTCTAGTCCTGATGTCAAGGCACAAAAGCAGGCAAGAAGCGGAGGCTGTGGACTTGATCTTATTCTTGATCGCAATTATAGGCAAAGTTACTGGACATCTGTGATACTTAGAAAGCACCACTTAGATGAGAATCCACTAGTTATTATTGTTCCTCTTCCCCTCAAAGCCACAAGTTGGATTTGGATCTACCCAGGGCTGACTTTTAAACTCAAGTTATCAGTGTTTAACTGTGCTATAACAAGTGTGTCCATTGTTGGAATGATTCCCAAGCCATTTTGGAACATCAGGGAATATTGTTTTCTATCTTGGAGGGGGGAAAAAATAATTAAAGATGACATTCACCAGCTGAGAAATATCAAACCAGCTCTCTTTTACGCTTGCAGTTTTAATTGTATGTCTACACTATGCAATGGAGCATGCCGTCACCTTGAGCTGGTGCCAGGGATCCACATTGCACTGTGATAATGTGAGCCAAAATATTAGCTCGGATCTCAAGGGTGGCATAGCAACCCTGTGATAGCCCCAAGCTGGAGGTAACATGTTCTGCCTCTCAGCAGGGCTAATTAACTCTGCATCAGACAGTTGCACCGAATACTGCTCCTATGTGAGGGCCATTTGAGTGATACCTAATGCCTGCGCTTCATTGTGTTTTGCTCATCAGGGTTTTCTGGCAGGATGCACTGGCTGATGCTTTGTACTCCTGTTTTTCATCCGTGGAGCTAGTATTTGGTGTCAGTATAAGTGACATTAAATTTTGCATTGGTAGGCCCAAAAGTGATATCTCTGTGAAACAACACACATCATTGATTGCGGTAACCTCTGAGAACAGGATCACAGCATTTTTTTGCAGCCAAAAGGGGGACTGTTTCATTAAGCTTTAAAAAGCTTGTGGTAACATGACCTAGGCTTGTACATGTGTCTTCTTGCTATCCAAGAAACAGACTGATGAGTGCATGCAACCTCTCTTTTTCTCTGGCCTTTTCATTTTTTCTGTTCCTGCCCCCACTGTGGGGCACATGTAAAAGCTCCTGGGTGCTCAGACAGAGGGAGGGAAGAGGAGTGAAAAAGGAGTTACACCACTGAACAGATGATACTGCACTAGATAAAAAGGAGGTAAGAACAAGAGAGTCTGAGCATGGTCATAAGACTGCAAAAGTAAGTCAGGACCTGCAGGCCTTTTGCAGCTTTTGCCAGACTTTCCCTATTAATGGCATGTCTTCCTGGAAGGCTACGAACTTGTGTTTTTCAGATCTTGCCTGAAATGTTGAAGTGCTTGGGTTTGGCTAGAACAAGCCACCATACCCGATTTCTTGCATTTAAAGGTGGTAATGGGAATGAGGTGAGAGTGCGGGGCTGGAGATGAAGGTTCGGAGGGGTGTAGGTGCTGCGTTGTCTGTTATACCCAAGACACACAGATAAACTGTGCTTGTTTCCGGGCCTGCCTGCAGCCTTCTGGAAGGGAGCTACCCTCCCTCTTCCACCAGCCATCCTGTCTAGGTAAATTAGGATTGCAGGGGGTGAAAACATAATAGATTTGACTGGACTCGGATTCTTTATCGATACCTTTTAGCCGAAGGATATGCCTGCGTGGGAAGAGTTTCTGAGCTTTTAAGTAGGACTGGAGAGTCACACAAGAGGGAGAGTGATGCAGAGATCTCCTTGAAGATTTTGGACAGAAGCAAACTGAAATGGTGATTGTCAATGAAAAATACTGATTAAGTTGCTTTTCCTCCTTGCTTGATCCAGCTGGCAGGCATGTTCTGGTGAGGAGCAAAATACTGGTGTCTATACTTGAAAGACAAAAATGGAATAAAATAATCATGAATTGTCCACAAAATGATGAATATATTGCTGTCTCTTGTGGTACAGAATAGGTTTCACCATTAGAAGGATGATCAAAGGGAGGGAGGCAAGCACTTAGACCCTAAACCCAATCTATTAACTCTTGCAGCCTGTCCTGAATCAGTGTGCAGCCCTGCAAAAGGTCAAAGGTGGACACAACTCTAGGCTACATCTCTCCCCAATAGATTAATGTCAGCAGAGGCTACATTTTGGGCTGTAGTAGCTGATAAAGAGCAAGGGTTGACTAAATCTACTAAACATCACTACTACTGTGATACTAAATCTACTGGACATCATTGCTTGCTGCTGAGTACTTGGAGAAAAGAGTATCTTGGTATTTCTTTTCAAATCTTCTGCAGTAGTTGGAGAAAGGGGAAATGTTAGGGGAAACATTGGAA
Organism: Fulmarus glacialis; assembly: GCF_000690835.1. NCBI lineage: Eukaryota > Metazoa > Chordata > Aves > Procellariiformes > Procellariidae > Fulmarus > Fulmarus glacialis. Next base: position 13,818 of record NW_009220125.1, read on the forward strand.
ACCTTCCTTAACAAAAAGAAGCTGTCTCTGGAGGAGGACTGTTTTTTTTCAGTTATCGGGATGCTGTGGCAATAAATGGCTAGTTCAGTATGCCCGTTGAAAGAGATTAGGGCAGAAAGAGCCTGAAAATGTCTTACCTTCTAGTGCAGGAAAAATTTTAAACTGCTGGTAGAGATCATACATGTGGTGTGATGGTGGAAGTACCCAATGACATTTTGACACAGTAAAACCTTAGTTTTTTGGTGTCGTGGTTTGTGCAGGCCTTCAGGAACAGGAATAACTGCTTTGGTTTTGTGTGGGGCGGGGCAGGTTAGCAAGAATCTTTTCTAACTAAGATGCTGTTGAACTTACCACTTCAAAACCAAGTCACTGTTGTAGAGTTAGAAATGTAGTTTTAATTCAGGGCCACTTTGCTAGGATAATCCAATACATCTAGCTTCCTCATTTAAACTTAATATTTCTGAGGACTTCCGTTTCTTAATAAACTAAAATCGAAAGGAGCATTGGAAATGATGAAAAAAAATTAAGGAGTGTGCGAGGGAGGGCGGTAGACTGACTCAGCCACTTCAGTACCTTTAAGACTCCGCTGCAGTGCTATTGCGTTGTCCAGTACAGCGTTTCCTTCCTGAAGAGGAGGAGAATTAATGAACTATGCACGTACTTAGAGCAAGAACTGGAAGAGTTAATGATGAATAGTGTATAGATTTGGCAGAAGAAATATATAGATATGTGCCATAATGTGCTCACGTTTTGGCAACTTAACTTGAGACAAATGATGACATGAGAAAACTCCCTCCTGGTTGTCCTTTTGCTGTGTCGTTGTTCCACCGGCAGGCGCTACATCCTGACCAAAAGGAAGCAGTGCTGCAGGACTTGTTATCACAAGCAAGCCCACAAAATACTGACTACATCTTAAAAATCCTGATGTTTCTTTTTAAACTTTTTAGTAGGTTTTTTTGTGCTTTTTCCGCTGTCCCTTTAGATTTCAAGGTCCACTCAAAGCACACTTTCAAGCTCACTTCCCTTCCTCCCCTACAAGGGCTAGGAATTTGCGGTCTGAGTGAGCTGAAATTTTCATGCTGTCAGGTAATTGCAGCAGCAACAAGTTAAACTGTCACAAGGCTAGGTATGGAGCTAAGATTGTTTTAAGATGAGTAGTGTTTAATTTAGTAGTAACCACTTTTTAGTTAAATATTTATTAACTATTTACATCAGCAATAGTCAAAGGTGCTTTACTAAATAACTAGGACAGATGGAAAAGCCTGCATTGTATTATTAACAACCTAATTTTAAGCAAGAAAGCAAAAGGAAGGCTTACAAGTGTTATGAAAAAAGGCAATCGTAGTATGGTCATGTGATTGCCCTGTCCAACAACTGTAGTTTCCTGCATGATTATTTTATTCTGTGGCATGGCTGCATCAACTGCCTATGTAAGTTGAAAGATAAACAGAGGCTATGAGATAGTGGCTCCTATCAGATACCACGCTTACTGAAGTAGCAAAATAAAGACTAACTGTAAGTAAAGATGCAGTTCTGACAAGGACGTTGGTTCCCCACTTCCACCAAGGGAAGAAAAAATTAGCCTCTGGGCTTATATAGCTAATTTGTCATATACCCAAGTGCGCCTCTGTAGTGGGTTGATGGGAGCCGGGGTGGGCCCATCTGTCCATAGGAGATGCAGGCTGATCTCTGAGACCTCTTAATATTGTAACAGAGTCTGTCTTGTCTAATTCTGTAACTGTAGCTCTGCTTTGGCAGAGGTGGGAAGTGGAACAGCTGAAATTAGCTTAGATTCCTATTAAAAAATGCCCATCGATCTTTTTACAACACTTACGCATCCCATTGCTTGCTTACGTTCAGAAAATTGACCAGCTAACACAGTTAATGTCGCATGTTGGTATGCTGGGGTTCCTTGCCCCTTTCATTGTGTGAATCACTGTAGGCTTTTCGGAAAAAGGAGGGAATTGAATAGTTGAGTTCCAGCTTTGTCCTCCTTGTTTTGCTTAACCCTGACTGACCTTGACCTAAGGGCACCATGACCTCTGTCAGTCAGGTTGATGGGCTTAAATCAAGATGCCGGGTCTCGTGTTGTGTTAAATAAGCTGGAATGTGACTGTCATTTTACATCTGAACTGTGTCTTCTCAATTGCCTATTTTCTTGCATCTCTGACTGGGGGAATTTTCTAGTGCAATATTTGCATTGTAGGAGTTTGTTTTCCTTTGATTAACTTTCTATAACACTCAGCTATTTTAAAATAGGAAGGGAGAGCTGGAAAATGCTGTCATCATTAAAAATACACCCAGAATAGTTTCTTCTGTAAACAAGGCAGTGGTTCTGTTTACTAAACCAGGTTAAGAAAGTCTTCACTAAAAAGACCGTCTTTCTTGACTACAGAACTTTCTCTTCAGAGCACTGAATGAAGCCGGGCACTGGGGGATGGGATGGTGAGAAAAAACTTGTATAATTAAAGACCATTTTATGTTCCGAAGAGCTGAGTTAGGTACACCCTTAACGATGCTACATTATCATGTGTGTGCCAGGCTGAATATCCTACATAAGATACTGAAAGTTGTTACACATTCCGTATGATCCTGTTTGAAGAACGATGTTGACTTACGTTCTCTTGTTTTAATGAATTTTTTGCAGGCTATATGAATATCTTTGTAAATAATTTACAAACAGAACAATTTTTTTCTCTGTTTGTGAATAATACTGTTGTGAATAATAGTGTTATGTATAATATTTTTGTTTTTAAAAGACCCTTTATGGGCAGCTTTGCCTTGTCTCTTCTCTGTTTTGTAGCTTGGTCTGACTCTTCAGCAAGATTCTCTTTTACATTGAAGTCACCAAAATCAGCAATTTAATCAGTTGTTAATTTAGTAACTTTATCTGAAGAGCTGGTTCATTATGGTCTATTGTTTAACTGAAGTTTGCATTGATTGAATTAGGGAGTAAAAAGTAAACAGTTGATTTCCACTTTAGTGGGATATTTTAGCAAACTTTTGCAAAGCAGGAGGGGGTAAAAATACTGACAATGAAAAAAAACCCAAAGAGCGCAGTATCTTTTTCAAATAAATGAGCCAATTGCTGTTGATGACACTTGACTAAACCCAGTAGGTGAGTTTCCTTGTAACATTCTTGCAGTTTTAGGAAAAAAAAATTATTGCAAAAACTCAGGGTTTGCTCTAGAAGTTGAGTGTGACTGTCCAAAAAAATTTGCAGTGACTCTTTAAGGAGAGTCAAGGGAGTTGGAGCTGTAAGGGAGGCAGTGTTACTTCCCAACCAGGAATGAAAGGTTGAAATTGCAGCAGCTCCAGCCTATGAGTATTTCATCCAGAACAGAGCAGGACAGCCTGGAGGATATACTTAAGGTTGATAGATTATAGCTTGTTCATTGCATGGCTTTGTTACTGGTAGGTGCTATTATAAAACACCATCTCTGACCCTACAGTTAAACTCCTGTGAAGGATATGGGGGGGGAAAAAATAAGGAAGTGGTGGCTTGTTGCATTCAAGTCATTGTAACAAATAGTTCACTGTTAGGTACTTCTTCAGGGTGGAACCATGTGAGTGACAGTAGTTTGCTTCTCAATTTCTAATAACAAAATGCAGCGCGCTCTGGTAGTTTCTTAGCCTTTAATACAAGGTATGATGTTAAGATATTACTAGCATAAAGCATATTGCTATAAATCACTTGGACTATATCTACCTTGAGTTTTATTGCCTTAGGGCTGTTTAACACAGGTTTAAGAGAACAGCAACTCTAAATATTCTAAAAAGCAACATGGAATTTTAAAAAAGAAAATAAAAAAGGAAAAAAATCATAAAGTCAAAGGCTCTGCTCTTGGAAAATGCAACAGTATGTTTGGATATGGCTTGGTTTTGCTGGACAGCTGTTTGTTACCTTCACTTTAAAATATAGATACACAAGTTGGTGTTTATGCATTGTGTGCATTGAACCTACTTACCGTGATAGGGGGAGAAGTGAAAATGATAGAAGTATATAGCTCTCGAGTAAATTTCCACAGTAACTTGTGGCCAGAATGGCTATTTTGGACTTTCAGAAGATTAAGCAACAACAGTTCCTTCATAGCTACTGAAAGGGCAGCTCAGTGTGTAGATATGAGCAATGCAGAACTTGCTTTTCCCCCAATGTGTCTTGCCAGATACATGAGCTTCTGATATTTCTGTAGTTTTCTTTTACTAGACTGTGCAATGAGGTGAAAACTCTATTTGAAAAACAAACACTTTCTCTGCTGTTTCTCCATAACTTAGTAAGTTCCACAGATTGGGTCCTAACTTCTCTTCCTCGCTTTGCAATGTGTGAAAATATATTTTTCTGTCACTTGAGCAAAGAAGTCTGGCCTGTGTCAGGAGCTGGAGACTGTGCAGGACACGAGGGCATAAGTAGACAGCTTCAGTGCAGCTTTAAATTTGAGAATATTCAGTGATCGTGTAAAAGCCAGTAGCGATTTGTGGCACCTCATACCCTGTTCTGCTTCATCAGCATCAGTCTATCTGCTCTGCCTCCTTCAAAGTGCCAGTGCTTGTTTAACTGTGTAATTACGGAAACTGATAGTGGGTGGCTCAAGAAAGAGGAGAGGCACAGGTACCTGTGAAGGCCATCTTCTGACCAAAGAGGCTGGTTTCTTTGGGCTGCCAGTGGACAGAAAGGAGCTCCTACTCTGACATGCTTCTGGAAGAGCCCTTCTTCCTCCTGTGTCTTCAGAGAGAACCTAGAGTGAGCCTCTCTCAATGCTTCTGTGCAGAGTATGCACATGTGGTAGGTGCAAGGCAGCATTCAGCTCCTGTCACTGGGACTTTGTGTGAGAAATCAAACTGGAGTGATCCCCCATCAAATTTGTGGTTGTGAAGAATGGCTGTAATAATGATGATTTCCTTCCATAGGTTTCAAGATGCTTTATAAAAGTTCATGTTAATAGCATAACTTGAATTTAAATTTCTTGTTTTGTTTTTCTTATATTTCAGGTCTACCAGTCATGAAACGAATTCTTCTATTTTTTATCCTGGCTGCTGCTGTTATGTATGGTATACTGCATGGAAATCTGTGGAGAAATAACCTCTACTGGTATGGTGATGCTTTTTCACTTACAGTGCAAACATCCTCATGGCTGTATGAGAGATGTGGCTGTGAGTTGCTGTGTTGCTGAACAGTTGTTTACTAGTAATCAATAGAAGCGATTACTACTCTGTGTGTGTTTGTGTGTGTTTTGTGGTTGGTTTTTTTTTTTTTGTACTGTCAGGGAATGAATGTGATCATTCTGTCATGTCGCCCCGTCTTTCGTGTCACTTTTAAACCTAGTAGTTGATTTGAGCCTGGTTGTACGGAGAGGTCAGGACCTCAGAGCCCCTCTGAGTTTCATGAAAATAGGTGTTCAGGTGAGGAGAGTTACCTTATTTGTTTGTGTCACGTATCCATATCTCCTCTCACCCCATGTGTGTTTAGTGTTAGCTTGTTCCTTTAGGTGTCTGATAAATGATGTGGGAGAGACCTCCTGCATGCATGGGATTAACTGCAGGTGTAGTGGGCACCTTTTGAAAAGCTGAAATTTGTCGAGTCCCGGTGGCAACCTTGTGGGAAGTGAGCCTTTGCTGTCTCCAGGCTGCACGGAACAGGTGGCTTGGGACCTAAAATTCAGGGCTCTTATGGAAGAAGTTGAGTTTCCATTGGCCTTTGCATAGCTGTGACCAGGACTGACCAGTGTGTTTGTGTTATGAAGGTAATAGTGGTAGCTTTTGAAAGTAGTGATTGATGTGCCTCTGTTTGTCTTGTTTATAGCATACAACTGATACGAATGGCTTTCTGTTGTGGTTTCTGTTTATAGCAAACCACAGTGGAGTGACATTTCCCTTTTTGCAGGATTAGCTTTTATGGACAGACTTCCTCTGTGAGGGCTCCTCCTTCCTATGAGACTAGTGGAGTTACCCAGTAAGTTCAGCAGTTGAGTATTTGTGGGGGTTTTTTGTTTGGTTGATTGGTTTTTGGGCAGGTGGGAGGGATTGAGACTAAAATCAGTAGCCTTTGTCTTTAGGCTCCCTCTGTTCAATTGGTTATTGTACAGCTGTGTCCATTGGCTGTTTCTGTTATGAACACAATTGTAACATGTCTGGCAGAAAGGAATTTGTCCATGTCATGTTTCCAGTGTTTGGTTAATATTTATGGCCACTTAGAGTGACTGTCTGTGACAAGCAATGAATTGTTGGAAGGAGATCTGTTTACAACTTCCAAATTTCTGCAATTCTGAGTTATACCTGAATAAAATTAGCAGAGCTACAAGGGCAACTTTTGTGCTTAAAATCTAATAAATCAGAGGTGTGGTTCAGCTGTGATGTGCAAGTGCATGTATAAGCAGATCTTGTGCTAGTAAATTCCTGCAATTAGGTTTGTGGGACTAATGAGTGCCTCTGCTAAAACTTAAAAGCAGGCCTCTGCTCTCTCTGAAGCCATCCTGCAAAATGCCATCTGTGAGGCTGATGCTGGAAAGCAATGAGCTGGCCAGCTGATACATTTCACAGGGTGCTTTCTCAGTGTCAGTATTCACATGACAACTTGAGGTTACCAAAAGCAATTAACCTTAATGGTCTGTTTGGCTTGTGGTTTTAATGTGGTGGTTTCATCTTTCTGTTCTTAATGCAGCCCAGATGCACACATTGCTCACACTGAACTTTACCCTCCCTTCTGGGCTTCGTATTTGTTATTAATTGGGCTAAATCGCCAAGGCGGGAATGTGCTTAGAAGTGTAAGTCTTAGTCTTATTATGAGAGGAATGACTTATCCCCAAAGAATCTCATTTTCCTTGAAGTACCCTATGTGGTGCTGTCTATTCCCCTCTCCAAACAAGACTACTCCCCTCTCCTCTCTGAGGAGCACTGGTGATGCTATCTGGTATGGCTGCAGGGGTGATTCAGCCCCGGTGTCCTGCTTCTCTGGAAGGTGGGCCTGAGGTCTCACCTCTGGTTATGGCTGCTTTGATAGTTGCCGAGCAAGGGAGGTTGCAGACCCCTTGGAGCAGCACCGTGAGATAAAAGCCTTTACTAGTAAAAGTAATCGTACTGCAATGAGAAAGATCCATCTTTATAATAGAGACAGAGACAATCATGAAAATCTGGTGTGTTGTTAACTCAGTAATCAGCTTTTACTAATTTGGCTTGTCCCACTTTTCCTACCTTGTTGCTGCTACCTGTTCCTGTTTTTGCTATTTCTTTGAAATTCGTCTTTTGCAGGCTGCCACCTACGGCTGTGGAGAGAAGGAATGCGCTGGACACTTGCCTCCTGAAACCAACATTTGAATCTTTACTGGGGTGAGTCTTACGTGGGAAGTCGGGGGGAAGGAAAGGCTGTGCTGATTGGGATAGAAATGGGCTATTTACATATTCTGGACTATTTCACATTTGATTCACCTCTTGCAGTACAGCTTTTGGGCTTGGGTTCATTGCTGCTTTTCCTGGATGTGGCAATACAAATTGTTTAGCTTTCCACTGATCAGCATATGAGCAATACCACACAACTAACTCAGGATGCTGGTGTATCTACTGAATAAATAAATCCTTCCTGTTCAGATATTGTTGTTAGTAACAGTGAAACTATTTTAATGATTGAAATACAAGCCTTAACTTTTCTTTTCTCCATGCTTTTCTTGTAAAAGAAGCCTTCATGTCCAAGACCAAAACTCAGTCATTCTACTATTAAGAACCTAGACTTAAAAGATTAAGATTTTTTGGTAGCTAAGTATTTCTGTAGCAGCCAGGGACCAGAGAAGTTTTCATAGAATCATAGAATCATTAAGATTGGAAAAGACCTCTAAGATCATCAAGTCCAACCGTCAACCCAACACTACCATGCCCACTAAACCATGTCCCTAAGAAAAAATCTCTTCATGAAAATCTCTTCATTTTATTTGGAAGGAGTATGAAATGTGCAAAAATTCATCCAATCTTTAATGATATAGATTCTTCCCCTTCAATGGAATTTTAATGGAATTTAATTTTAATGAAATTTGGGATTATTCATGTTTTTGTTCCTCTGATAGTATTGTTGAATTGCGTGTAGGTGTCCTCCACCTTAAGGTACTCATAGGAAGCTTCCTTTGTAAAGAAGCAGTCAGATGAAAAAAGGAGGAGCTTCAACCCAAAACAAAGGAGGTGTCTGGTCACAAAACTACATCCAAGAGGTTTGTGAGGAAATACTGGGAGTTTTGTTATTAGAAGCACAAGTCTTAAATGAGAGATCAAGGAAGTGTTACAGGACCAGAAGCAGACAGGCTATATTGTTGGCTTTATGTTTTACCTGAGCAAACATTGAGCATGGCCCTGAGAAAGCCTGGGAAGATGTTTAGACCAAGTCCTGGCTGAAGGAGTCATAAAGCTCCAGGCAAAGACACCATTGTTTCTTTTTTTTTTTTTGTCCTTTTTGTGTACAAGAAAACATGGCTTTAATTCAGTGCTATTGTTGTTTTAAAGAACATGGAAGGATCTCAAGTTTGTCCTCCCCAAAGCAGTCCTGTAGTCTTTGATTTTGGTTCGCTCCCTGGCCCAGTGAGGTGGTCCTAGGTCCCTTGCCCACGGAGTGTGCCCAGGCTGTCTCTGTGTCAGGCACAGCAGGACAGCTCTGGTGCTGAGCAAGGGGGCAGAAATGGGAGCAGAGATGCACAGCCAGAAGAAGGTAGGTGCAGAGCTAGAACAGTCTCTTGCATATTTCCATAGCTCCTTTACAGAGAGAGTTTGCGCGAGCTGAAGATCTGGTCTGTGCGCTTTGGTAATAGCCTGGGGAGGTTGAAAGGATTTCTAACCTGGCAGAATTATTTATTGGACAGGAACCAGAGCTAGAAGAGCTAGAATTAAGAATCTCTTTGCAGTAGGTAAATTATTTATTATGTCTAAGCTTACCAGCTGCTTCTGAACAGCAAGGCAAGTTATTAAATTTAATATGAGTGTTTAGTGCATGATGTCTCAAAGTTAGCTGGTCTTGCTTAGTTAACCTATGGCCCAGTTCTTGGTGTGTGGTCTGTGGTGGCTTTTTTGTTTGTTTTGGTTTGGCTTTTTTTGTTTTGTTTTCTTTTTCCTTTTTACTGTTAGTATCTTCTGAATATGTAGAGCTTAAAGAGTGAGATATTTGATTTGTGAAACTGAGAGGGAGGGGTTTTTTTAACAGCTATTAATATTCTTAATGGAGAAACAAGTCATATGCTGGTTGTGGGTATTTATGATCAACTAGGTTTTCTTACTGTGACTGTATACTTGTGTGTTAATATTTTAATGTAAGACCTAGTATGCAGCATCGCTACAAAGTCAACCAGTTCAGTGAGTGCGTGTCCACTTAACTCCAAGGTGAAGCCAAGGGCATGGTAGCATGTGACGGGGTTGGATCTGCTGTTCATTCATTTGGCTTGACTTGGCAGATATGGTAATAAGAGTCCCTTCCCTGCTATGAGATAACCCTTGTCTCTGGTCACTGTCTTTTGAAGAAAAAAGTGACCCATTCTTTCTATCTTGATGCTTATAAGGTATGACACCATCATGTTCTAGTTTGCAGGAGGAATGCACTTTCGAGGCAAACCTCCTTGTGATCCCTATGCGCCATGCTTCTCATTGCAGGGCAGCCCTGGCACACATGCACTGGCTTCTTTCAGACATCTGACTTCTGGCTAAGCCAGAAGATGCACTGCAGGAGCACACCTGATGTGCTGCAGCTGCTGAGGGTTGTTCAATCTGTGGGACCCTACTAGAGTTAGTCCAGAGTAAAAGAAAAAAACCAAACAAACCCCGAGATGTGGACATGAGAACTCCATACTTTTTTGCTGTATGGATATACTCCGGTTGCCCCAAACTACTTACTAATGTCAACACAGCCATAAAGTGCCACTTGTTTGGAATGGGAGCGCATCTCAAATAAGCCGATGTGTTCAGGAGATGGTATTTTCAAGTTAAAACACCTTGTTTCAAATTCCATTCTTATTTATTAAATTGCCATATATAATAATAACTCTTACTTCTCCTTGCTGCCTCTGTTATGTACTTTTCAAACCTGAAGTTATTCATTGTCTTCCTGGGTTATGTATTCTATTAAATATGCTGTCTCATGGTGCTTTCATGTCATGTGATTTTATATATAACTTATACTAGCAATCATTTTATCTCACTCTACCTATATTTTCCAGTATAAAATCTTCCCCTTTTCTGTCACCTGCTTTCTTTCCCTGTGTTCTAGTTTTTCTTCTTTTAAAAATTGATAATACTTGAAGTAGGATAAAGAAAGCTTTTTTTTAAAAGCAATTGCATGTATTATTGGCTTATTCAAATACATCATGTGGATTTTTGAAACTTCTTACTTTTTCCCTTCATTAGTGTTGACAAAATATACCCATTCCTGTGCGCTAATGATTTTATCAGAGTGGCAGAGTTCCACGGGAGCGATAAGTTTGAACTACCTTATGGAATAAAGAGAGCAGGTTTGTGTTCCCATGTACCTTGTTTTTAAACGGAAATACCTGAATGGCGTGAAAGCCACCAGAATCTCTGGCCTTGGTCTTTCCTGTTCGCCGATGCCAGTCCTTTTGGGTGTATCTAGCAATGACTTAATGGTTTCATTTAGTCCCTCTGACCTGGCACCATCCTATTTTTAACAAACAAAACACCGTGTTGGGGTTGCCCCTCTTAGCAGAGAAGCTCCAAAAAGGGGTGGGAGTGAGCAGTAGTGGAGCTTATTCAGCTTCCTTTTGTTTGTATGTGGGCTGGAGTGCTAAAGATATTTAGCTAGTGCTTTGCTAGGTGAAACATTAGCTGTGTCAGTGTGATGGGGTTCGATCAACACACCTAAGCCGATTGGGATCCAGAGTCCTACTGAGGCAGAAGTCCCCAGGTTGGGGCAGTTATATCAGCAAAATTTTCCTTTTGCTGGGCTAGCTTCTCCCACCAGGGAAGGTGTCGCTGGGGCTGCAGGGTGTGTTCCCGCCGTTACGTGGCTGCTGTACCTGTGCAAAGTGTTTGGTTGCTCATGCCTGCTGCCCGTGTTGGTCAGGGCAGAGTAAACAAGGCCAGAGACCCTAAGGGTCTCAGTCGCCCTTTTGGAAAGGGTTGTAAAGTCTCAAGTCTCAGAGTTTTTAACACTGAACAGTGCACCTTCCTAGTACCCTGCAGGTCTGGGCGTTAGACTCTCGATTTGCCCTCCACGAGTGTAACAAGGATGGTGCATTTTGCTGCACCTCTGGGGTTGCGGTGAGGAAAAGTACCTTTGGGAATGAGTTGAGGCCCCCTCTCAGTTAGAGGCACGTTGAGTGTCCAGCAGGCGCCTGCTCACCAAGGGAGGGCTGGGAAGGTGTCTCTGCCCAGCTTTGCCAGTGAGCACAGGCTGGTTTGATACCTTCTCCCAAGATACATAATGCTGTTCCTGTCCCTGGCTGTGCGACCCTTCCTCTTGGGTCAAGGCTGCTTCTGTTTCAGCTGAAGGTGGGTAGAAGAAAAAACGAAGTCAGTTAGGATGCAGGTCTTGGATACTCTTCTGATGCTTATTGACTGTAACTAAGATTTTTTTGATACAAATCCCATGCTGTTTTCCAACAGGGGAGTGTTGGGGCAGGAAAAGCTTCCTAGAGAGGAGCTCTGATAAACCTGAATTTCTCTGGCATCATTCATTGACCTGTGACCCTAAATTACAAGTGTTCTTATTTTGAGTTTTTTATGCACAGTGCATAAAAACTACTGTGTCTGAAAATGCTGTAGTCAGGGTGGCATGCTTATTTTTATATTGGAAAGCACTGAACATTTTCATTAATCTTGTTTATATTTGCTTTCTAGAGCAATTTTTTCGTTTAGCACTTTCAAGACTGCAGAACTGTGGACTTTCCAGTGAAGATGACAGGTGAGATGGTTTATTTGCTACTGTTTCTGTTCATTGCATTTTTAATATTTATCTGAAAAAGAATGTCAGTGGCGTTATCCTGAAGTTGCTCAAGTTAGCCAAGATGCAGATCAGACCAACAGTGTCCACGCAATATGTAACTGATTCCAAGATTTAAATAAGTTTGATTTTAAACATATGTAGCACCAGCATTCAAGAATAATTTTTCTGTGAGGGAGCTTAAACTTACAGATTTCTCTTTGTAAGTGTGTTAGGAATTTGCTAGCTGAATGCAGTCCTATCTTCCTGTAGTATCTTTTTATACTTGAGGAAGGTGAAACCACCCCTTAAAAACTGGACGCGATCTCCTCTTTCAAAGTCACTATTAGTGTAAGCTAGAGAATGTTTGAGGTGAGCAGATGCAAACCAATGACTGTTTCTACGCAAAAGAAATCTTACACATATTCCCATGCCGCTGCACCTGCTGGCCTACTGCACGCCCTTGGTCGTGTGTATGCTCAGCTTCCTTTTCCCGTGAATGAGGGAGATGGAGGCAGCCAGGAAAGGCTGTTCCTGGCATTTTGGGAGTAACCAGGGTGTGGCGTGGAGCGGAGCATGCCTTAGATAACTCGCTTCCCATGCCTTAGATTGGCCTGTTTAAATCTCTTGGTTAGAAGCCACTTCTGCCGGGATTTTTTGTTTGGTTTTGGGGAGTCTTTCTGTGTTTGTCGTCATGTTGCTGGGGTTTGTTTTGTTTGGGTTTTTCTTTTGTTTGTTTTGGGGTTTTTTTTTTGGAGATAGTATACTTGCCAACCCTAGTACACTAAAATCCTGTGTTTACCAAGTGATGCAAATGACTTCTTAGATTTGCAGTCTAGCAAACGGGCTGACAACCTGCCATATATCATGTTAATATGCAGACTTCTTAATAGAGTTGAATGCAAATAATGCTGAGGTTGGCTGTACTTGGTTTTGTTTTTTAATCAAGGAGATCAAACAGAAGATTGTTGCTTCAAGCCAAATGCCAGGATCACATTTTAATTAAACTTGGGTCAAAATAATTGGTGTTAAAGCCTAAGAATTATCTTAGTTTTAATACCCAGTTTTCCTTTTCTTCACCTACTGTACTCCTTTCTTTCCCTGTGTTTAGTATTTATTTCTAGGATATTCTTGTGTTAAGGAGAAGGGAAAAAAAAAAAGGAAAAAATCCTGTTTTCTATCAGGAGTGTGGTAATTGGGGAAATTTATACAGAATTGGCTGACAAAGGCTAGTCTTTTGTCTGGAGTTTGAAGGAGAATGCCAAATGTTGTATTAGAAATTTCCTGAAATCACAAGTTCAGCACTATAATCATTTTGGCTGTGGAGTAGAGACGCTTGCAGTACAGCATAGTACCTTTTAAATAGAAATGTCTGTCCTATAGATCAAAAGTAAGGTAATTGATATTTTTCCTTTGAATGTAGGTTCTCTGAGATATAGATATGTTTAGTGGTTCTGGGAAGTATGCTTCATTTTCATAAAAGTAATATACTTCAGCAGTACTGAAGCAAAATGAGAACTATTACTATTTAATAGGCAGTAGTATAAAGAAATCAAATATACAATGACTTCATACAATATATTCTTTCTAGATCCATCAGGTTTTGTGTATAGCACTGTTAGGGCATGAATCTGTAGTAAGGAAGAGCTTTTTAAATGTGAAACACTTTGGGAATTAATCCTAACAACATTCTCTGGTAATACAGAATTATTAGGCAGCTCTGTAATGCTGCTGCCTTATTCAGCCTTCTTGGCAGAATGCAAACTGAATTTCCCTATAAACTTTTCTTGGAGCAGAGTGGGGGAACCTGCTATAAAGTATTTTAACAAATATTAGGCTATATGAGCACCAAACCTATGGTGCTTATATAGCTGTATTTGTGTGCAATTTAGGTAAAACTGTACATAGTGAGATACAAAAGATTTTTTTCTGATCAGTGCCGTTTTCCAAACTTAGGTGGAATTCCCACTGTGTAAAAGTCTAGTTCTCCAAAACTGTTTGGAAGTGAACAGTGTCACTGACTTCAGTGGAATAACCTGTAGGAGGAGGGTTTTCCAGGCTAGGGGTATATCCACAGAGTAACCTCTGAACACCCGCTCTACCCATTTCTGCATAATTACTCGCTGAGCACTCACTCTCAGGACTCTAAGCTCAACAGCAGTAAATTCTTACAAATGCATTTACACAATCCTGAGTCAACAAAATGTGACCTCTGCATTCTCCCTTTACCAAATAACCTCAAAGGAAATAATTTGCATTCCTCAACTGACTACGGGGGAGGGGGTGTTAAAGGAGTTGAGGTTGAGATCTTCTTTTTCCTTTTCCAGAGAAACAGTATTTCAGTGGAATGTGGAGGATGCAAGCCTTTTGACCTTTGAAGGCGACATTTCCATTTAACAATATTTCTTTATAGACTAGGCAAATGTTTCTTTTAGCATTTTGCCATATAAACAAAATATGTAAACTAATGCCTCGCCTTGAGATTAAGAGGCTCTTGTACACCACGTGAATGGTTTGAGTGACTAAAGGGATTGCATTTAGATGTTGGAGATCAGTTACCATGCAATTTGCATCAGGATCCATTTATACTCTAAGTAGATCTCTAACACGTAAATGCAATCCCGTAGTCACTCAAACCATTGCTATAGCAATTGTTATAGCTGAGGTCTTAATATTTCTCACCTTCATCAATATTGTGCTGGTGGTTGTGAGCTGGACCTCCAGACATTCAGTCTATTTTATTTCACTTGTAGCACACCTGATGTTGTTTAAGGACATCTGAATTTTTTTCTCTTCTTGCCAATTTATTGACTTGGAGAAAGAGTGAGTGTTACTCACCCTTTGGGGTGAGCGTTTGGGTTTTTTTTTAATACGAAAAGATTAGGAAAAAGGAAACTTTTAAGAAGTGGGGTTGGTAAAATATCTGGGAGTAACAGTCTGCTGAAAATGAACGTGTTTATTTCTGTGCTCTACAGTAAGTACAGGTCAGTTTATTTAACTTAAATATCTTTGAATACAGTCCAGCCTTGCTACATATTCTTTATCTCCATTTCATATGTCGGTTTCCTATGATACTGTGTTCTGTTCTTTTACTCTAGCATAAACCATTTCCCTCCCCGCTTATCGTTGTCAGTGGAATCTGTGCTACTGTGGACGTAGACCTACGATCGTAACTGGAGACACTTGAACACTGTGGGGGGGGCGGCCCTAAGGGGAGGAGACAATTCAGAAATAGCACGTTCGTGCCAGACTTGAGTTGGCCCGCTTCAACTTCCTGAGCTTGACAGAGATCAAAAGCTGGTCTTTCTAATTCGTTTGACTGTGTTTATGACTGTATTCATGTACAATTAATCAGGAGTATTTGATCTGCTTGTTGACTCTATCCATTTCAAAAGTTCACATACCAATGTTAGATGCTTTACTGGTTAGTTGAAGGCAGCTGATAACTTTATTTTTGAGTATGCGTTTTATTAAGGGCACTGGCGTTTGAAAGCTTAATCAAACTTCAAATTTCACTCCGTTTTCCATCCAAGTAGTATTAGTCAACTCTTAGCCATGAACAAGATCTGGTCTGCATCCATCAGTAACAGGGAATAGAGTTCAGATTTGACTTGAGAGCAGCCACCCAGCTTCTATAGCTGCGCAAACCTCAGTTGCCCAGCTCTAAAGTCACTTTTTATTTTACCCTCTCTGCCCTGAGTGTGTCCTGCTGCATCACAACTGCACAGTGCAGAGGAGAAACCAAAGAGTGGAAGGCATTATTTCAATAGCTAAGGACTGACATAGTGAAAAAGCTTCTTAAATCATAGTCTCCGCCAAAAAATGGAAGGTATGTAATAAGGAATCACTTAAAGTTCATCTACAAGGGGCGGAACAAGCAGCGCCTCCTCAGAGTAACCTTTTGGCTGCTTATCATGGTCAGAATATCACTTACCACGATCATACAAATCACTTGTAATGGAATTGACATAGTTTTTGTGAATTCACAACAAGTAGTTGGAGAGTATTAAAAAAATATTCAGCAAGATTAGAAGCTATTTTTCTGGCTTTTTATTGAGACCTGAAGATGGGTTCATGCATGGTGTGCCAGTCACTGCCAAACCAGGGTGTCCACCAAGTGTCGGGGACGGATGCTATAGCCAGGAGGTACCACCAGGAGTTGGAGTGTGAGTAGCAGTTTCGGATTTGCATTGTGGTGATGAGGTTTGTACCTCAGTTACCCAGCTGCGGCCGCGTAACTTTTGGTGTCACTGAATTCAGAGGTTTGAGATGATTGAAACTTTCAGTGGTTTACAGAGGCATGCTGTAAATGACAGGAAAACATGATACAACCATATGCTAATTCTGCGCTTTTTCCCCCTCTCCCTCATTCCACCTTCATCACTTACTGATGGCGTTTTTTGTCCAGTTGTCCTGTTTCCTTCCTGTTTCTCCTCGCTGTTGCTTCTCTGTAGCCCAGGATCTGGCTTTGAGCTCTATGATACAGCTGCAAGTAACAAAGTATAATTTGGGAAAAGGGTAACTGCTGGTCCCTTCCTTGTACACTTTGCAAGAGGCATACGTTCATCAGCCTGCTTTCTCAGGATATCTTAAAACTAGATTGAAAAACTAATTTGAAAATGAATGGGCTGAAGCAGTCCTGGAGTAGAGAGGGAAGGGTTTTGTGGGTGTAGAGGGAATGGGCATACTGAGGACAGGATGGTGTAACAGGTTTTCACCCCTCTGATTTCTGTGGTACCGAGTCACATGGACTTACGACATTAGCTGGAAATCTTTTTATGAATGCTTGGCTTCTACTAAGCTGCTCAGGAAACACTAGAGAAAGGTGTGCCAGCTTTTTCCATGTCACCCCACCCTGAGAGTTGCATTTAGCAGCACTATTTTTATTTTTATATATATGTAAAA
>NW_009220126.1:0-2428 GCF_000690835.1 Fulmarus glacialis
TCTATGATTCTATGATTCTATGACACTTTAAGCCATGGCCATAGAGGAGGTTCAATAGGCTTTTTGCTTTCCCCTGTTAAGCCAAGCAGTTCATGAGCAATCCTTAAACCTGCATTAAAACAAATGCACTACAAGAAGTAGTGCCATTGAGATGATAGACTTGATGTTATTGAATGATAAAGATATTTGCTTAATAGTTTATAATAATTAGGGTGATACTTAGGCTGACCTGATAATTTTGTCTATGAAATGTTGTTGTCCCCAAACACCTCCATCTTCAAGATATCTGTTGGCATATAACCAAGTTTTAAAGTTTACTCTTCACTGGGCACTATTGATAAGCATTTTTAATGTTTCCAGAGACTGTCAAATAATAAAAATTTTAATTGCCAGCAGTTTTCTTAAAAAAAAAAAAAACAAACAAACAAAACCCAAAACTATCTCCAAGGCTTCAAGATTGTAGGGAATGAAATGTGATTCATTATCAGCCCAGCTCCTTTTTCTGTCCACAGTTATACAGATATAGCCAGTTGATGTTTAAGATATCTACCTAAATTCCACAAGGCAACAAAAACAGGTGTCTGACTCAGATCCCCCCTTATAAAGATGGGTGTGGTTTTGTAACATGGTTGTGAGTCTCGGGGTGTGGCTTTTGTGTGTGTCCTTTTCTTTCATACACATGTGATATATTTGATATACCTAGTGCCCCTTTAAGTAGGTATTAGGAAATTAAGAGTGACTAAGATGTCAAGTTTTCTGATGCCTCTTTCTGCCCCATGATTGGTTATTGTCTTATTGTCAACAAGTGTAACTCAAAGCAATCTCTAGGCTGCTCTAAAAATTTTGGTGATCAGACCTGATACATATAGTTCAGATAGAAGAATATCTAGCTAATATTGAAGAACTCTTGAGTGGAAGGCAACATCCTCAACTTCCACAACAGAGTAAAATGTCTACTAAATGTTTCTGCATATCTAGAGCCAATTTCTTTCAATGGACTCAAAAAGCCCTGAATATTTTTAGTCTCCAGTAAACAGCATATTTTTATTCTAACAATTATATTTCTGTAAAAACCTTTTGATGTGTCATTAAATAGCAACCCATTTTGCACAGGAACTGATGCTTCCCTCTCATCCTGTTGCATTATGGACTTGTCTTAGGCTCTTTCCACTCAACTGCACTTTAATTGGTGTCACAGAAGGTAGGTGGAAGATGTGAGCATGTTCCATCTGAGAAACCTTCAGAAAACTTGACTAAGTGCTGAAAACAGCAAAGGGAACAAAGTGCTAGGCTCCACAGTAACTCCAGCTTGTCTGGGATAACAACATAAAATCAGGTAAATCTTGGTACATATGTGTCACCACTCTGGGGAAATGACCACATAATTTGAGATACTGTTTTCCCTGCCTCACTGTTGTTCTTTATCTTCATTTTTTCCCAACTCCTACCATTCTATTTTAAAATACTGAAAGTGATTATTTGAGGCCCTTCAAGAAACTGTCAATGAGTTGTTGTTTCTGAAGTGTATTTCTTCAGTCATGCACCTCTTGCCTGATCTGAAACTATAGTGCTGCAACTTGGAATATAATCATAAGGACAGATAGCTAGAACAGAACAGGCAATTATAATATGACAATTAGAAGGGATGGAATACTATGCTGGTACTGCTGGCATTAAATTTTACTTATCAGACTCTACACTGAGCACTTTTCTGTTTGTTTTTGGTAGGTATATAACAGTAGAGATGTTTGTTTGTAGGGTTTTTTTAGTGTTTTTTCTCTCCAGAAATTTCTTTGTGTGTTTACTTTGATATGCTGCCAGTTTGACTTAGGTACATCTAACACGAGAGTGAAATCTTCACTAGTAAAAGCTACTAGCCAAATTCTTGTAGTACATGGGACTATGCCAACCCTAAATAAGGTCCAAAATCTCCTTGGCCTTGAACGTAATACCCTCTTGCTTAGATTTTTCCTATGCAGAACATGAACCTTAGACTCAAGAAGAGGCGTTTCAATTTTGTCTGCTTTTGGCAGGACCAAAATTTATCAAGACTGTAGCAGGTGTTTTCTAAGGGTGGCATGCCTAGGATTGGGTGTGAGATGCCAGCAAGAACCTGCAGTGGATTTATTTCCAAAAGACTTAAGCAAATCAGACTCAATGGAAATCTAATTCAAACAATGCTTCCAAAGATGAAAATTTTAAAATCCAATAAGTATTCACATGATATTGAAGTCTAGCACTAATTCTCATCATGTAAACAAGTAGGATTTTGGAAAATGTGTCATGTTGATGTATGGCAAATAAACTGCATCCTGACATTTTGAAAAATTTAGGATTTCTTAGTATCAGAAATAGTCTAGAATAGCTTTAATTGAAACACTGGAGATATAAAGGGTATATAAAAAACCCAACCAGTCCCGGACTTTTT
>NW_009220126.1:2439-19800 GCF_000690835.1 Fulmarus glacialis
ATTAAAGGACGTGAGGTCACATGAAGCTAATCATGGGTAAATTTCAAGCAAAAGAAATGAAATATTTCTTCACAAAGCACTTAGATTATGCTGGAGGTCAAAATCAAAGAGTGTAGCTGCACTTTTAAAAAGCACCAGCTAACTTTATGATCATCCATAAAATTTTTAGCTTTACCTGCTAGATTGGGTTATGTTCATGCCTCAGGGCATTAGCTGATCACCAAATGACCAAAAAGAATTTTTCTTTTCCCTATGCAAAACACTGTACAATTACTCAAATACTATTTTTTGCCCTTTGCTGTCTTCTAAATAACAGCTATAAGCAGGTGCTAGAAACAGCATATTGCAGTGATGGATAATTGGTAAAAATCTGATAAAGCAGCTTCTCTATTTTTTTTTTTTTTTTCCTGTCTGAAAAATTTTTTTTTTTTTTTTTCCTGTCTGTGCCAGAAGTTTGCCTTTATTTTTAGCAATGGTTTGTGGTAACAATACAGACAGAAAAAATTATGTCTTCTAATAAGATAGAATGATGCATGTAACCAGTTGCAATTTGAATCTATTTTACTTCAAACTATTTTCAGAGTACATTTTTTAAGATGGCATTAAATATATACCTGCAGATATTTTATTTTAATTCAACAATGATGTCTATTGAAGTCACATGGTGTTTTGCATTTGACTGATGTCACATACATCTGATATCCTGATAAAATGATATCAAAGTGTGTGTTGCTGTAGCGTAGCATAAAATTTTAAGCGAATACTTGTGTTTCTTCTCCAGCTTTTTCATCCTCTTATTTTAAGCTTTATTAGGTTAAACTTCTTCTGGTTTAATAGAATATCAGCACAATACTCTTTGGTCACATCAATAAAGAATCTTAAAGGTCTTTCCCATTTTAAGAAACCCTGAAAACTTTAATTCTTCCAAAACTGCTGTCCCTCTGAAAATCATCTTTAAGTCATCTTCTTATCTGCTCACAATATGTGATCCTACTATATCTGTAGGGCTACGGTATATTGTTGTCAAAGATACATTACGTCATTAAGGCAATCCCATAATGCAGCTGGAGTTCAGAAATTGTATATTAAATCTGGTTTGGAAATACATAAAGCTGAAGGAATAGGAACTAGCCTGTTTCACCTGGAACACATCATCCTCTGATATCATCATAGGTTCACTAAAATTCAGATTGTTTCACAGTATGCATATCTGCTAGGGTAAGGTCAAAGAAGATCGTAAGAGCTGAAATGCAGTAGTGAAAGTCTGGATGTCTGCAAGGCTATGAAACAGGAGGCAGGTGCCCAAACCTTGTACTCAGTGTGTGGTCGGTGATGGTGAAGAAGAATTATCAAGATCGATTTCCAGAAATATTTATAGCCATACAATTGTTTGTGCAAAAAAACCCCACCAAAACCAAACAAACCCTTAAGGTCCCATAAAAAGATTACAGAATCACTGTCAATTGGTGGCAGTTGTCAGCAGTGAAAGGAGTGGAACTGCTGGTGAAACTGCAGTTACCTTGATGGAAAAGATGTAGCAATATCTGAGACACCTTGTCGTATGGCTGTAACCAGGAACTATTTTCAGTGTTAAGATGTTTAAATGCAAACTAACCAAATTTTGCTTAGTTCTGACAATGCCCTGGTGTTCAACAATAATCTGCAACAATGCCGGGGGGGCGTGGCTAATTCCACCAGAGTCCTTCCAGTAAGCTTAACGTTGGGCTCTTACTTGCCATCTGTATCCTGATGTCCATCCGTGAAATAAATACACTATCTCCTGACTGCCATGCATTCAGCTGCCTGCTTTGAGAGCGACGACCTTTTCTGTTGCACTGGTGGCTTGGGTTTGTTCCTGTAGTATAAGCAATAATGGATATTGAAAAAGAGGGAAAGGAAAGCAGTGAGGAACTGGGAGACCTTCAGATGCAAAACCAAAGCAATATGTTGAGAAGGGTGGGGAGAGCTGATTTGTTTCAGAGCTTTAATTCTCAGCCTGCAGGAGTGCTGAGTGTGAGAAATGTGGTCCCCAAGTGTGAGACCGAGAGGTAGACTGTTTTGGGGCTGCCATTTAAACACTTGCAGGAAAACGTAATATTATGAATTCCTCATATGTAATTCTGCAGTGAGGTAGGAAACCAGGAAAAGAGGATCTTAACAGCATGAAAAGATCCTGATCTTTTTTCTTCTGTAGGCATATTTGTTTGATCATACCAGAGCTTTCAGACCAAACAGCTTGCAAATTTGCTTTCTCATTTCAGATGTTTCCATTACTGCAAAACAAATAGCTTTATTTTACAGCTTTTAAATGATCCTCCCAAGCATTTCTCCTTCTTATCCTGTTTCTTTTCCTTGCTCCAGCATTTTCACTGTTGCTCCATTCATCTGCATTTCTTTCTTCTTTGATATTTATGAACTCAGCTTCAGCAGCAGAGTTCACAGAAAACATCCCCTCCTTCTCTGTGCAAGACAAGCCACATAAAAGTGGTTTACTCAAAGGGAAGGAAGGAGATCAAAAATAAAATCTCCTTTGTAAATCAGGCCCTCAGGCCAAATTCAGTTGTGGTGTAGGGAGTATTACCTAGTCATCTCCTGGAAGGATTTGTGCATCTGGAATTGACCTACCTTTCTTTCGAGATGTAAAAAGATGTCTAAATTTAATTTAAACTCTTCCCAGGAGGAGCAGAGTCCTGTGGGAATCTCATGGATGAGGAAGAACATAACAGACTATGGCAGAGTGAGGGTTTCTAATGGTGAAGGGTTTCGACACTTTGGCTGGGTGACAGTTCCTTCCTGGTCTCTCATGTTCTTATAAGCAAGTTCTTCCATCCATGCGCCACTGTGTTTCTGCTCCCACTTGTATTTCAATAATGTATTATGATAAGCACTTGGAAAAAATGTCTGTGTGTGAGTGATGCTGTCTTATTTCTGTCTCGAATGCAGCCTTTAGTTCTGTTGTAACTACCGTTATTTTCATTATCAGTGTGCCTAAGAGACACACAGTGTCCATGTTTGTTTGATGTATGTTTAGAGATTCATTTCAATTTTTTTTTCTGGTATTCTTTCTTTTTGACCACAGGTTTTATTTTCCAGTCCCTCATAAAAACAAACAAAAAATATCCTGAATTTGCATGGGCTGGCATCCATGTGGGAGCTGGAATTATGAGAAGAAAAAGAAAGAAGGAAGTGTCAGAAATCAGAGTATGGTAACCTTTCCTAGTTTTGTCATCATCTGGTGTTATGTTGTTTAAATTAACATTCACAGCGAACAGGCAGAGCTCCTTGACGATGAGGAGTGTGGAAAAATCTGTAGGTAATAAGGTCATTTTCACTGAAACATCCCTCCCCTAGCTCTGGGCTGAAGGCATCCGAGGCATGAAGGGAAACTGGCAGCATTTTCTGTCAATTCTTCTGACTTTGATTCTCTTTTTGCTTTCTGGATGGTTGAATTATTTTAAATATTCTAGATAACTAATTTCTGAGTTTGTGTGTCGGGGGTGGGGGGGGCGAGTAAGGAATCTCAGAACACTTTATTTATGCATAAGATTTTTCTTCTTCTTCCACGGCTGGAATTACTGCATGAAATCCAGATGAGTGATTCTGTTATACGAGACATCAAAATAAATAGTCTGAACAATCTCTCGCAGCTTTAAACATCTATGAATCAAAGTCTATTTGCTCTCTTCATTGTTATGTTCCTACATCTCGATTAATGAGATCTCTGAACAACAGCCTGGGAGTAAGAGACTTTAATATAGTAGATAAACTGAAAAAGTTGAAGGGAAAAAAACCTGAGAGGGAGAAAAAAGGGACTGTCTCGATCTCCTAGACTGTTAATGCCTTTTCTCTCTAACTTCCTCAGACATTCTTGCTGAGATCTGTTATGTTTCATTTTAAAATGCAGGTTTCCTCATATTTTGCTTTTCTTTCTGGTTAACACTTTGCCTTCTCTTTACTCATTAGCCATATCTTGAGCGTCCTCCTCTTATTAGTCATACTGTCAAGAAAAGAATGGAGGGGACTGTTTGTCCATAAGATATTAACTCAAGAATTTATCTGAGGGTGTACTGCAAGATTAAAGACATGTCAGAAATCAACCTGGGCTCCTTTCCCAGCTGTATGGGAGTAAGCTAGAAGGAACAGCATCGCATTCAACTAGCAATAGGCTGGAAAGGAGGATTGTAGGTGATGTTGGAAACCACAGATAAATGTGCAGGTTGGTAATACATAGGATGGGCCATCCATGCTGGCTGTATTTGGTGCTAGACAGGGTTTCCATTCTTTCCAGTCTAACATAATATTTTGCTTTCATGTGCAAACATCCTGTAGAAACTCCGACTTCTTCCTCAATCTCCATAATGTTGGCATGAAGGACTCTGCCTGAGTGCTGTATCATTCTCTGTTACTCCTCTGTGTAAGGGAAGGTCTCTCCCTGTTCAAATAGACAATCACAGCTATTACTGTGCTAGAGTTTACTGCTTCAAGCTGAGAGAGGGTTGGGACTTAACTCTGTTATTGTAACATCTCTCCTTTATCTCTTTGGAAAATCCACAAGCTAAATGTGGTGGATTAACTGAAGTAGTTTTATGTATTTTGGAGTGTGACGGGAATGGGGAAGCCTGTCTTCTCAGGGAAAGAAGCCTTTTATGACCAAACTATAGGGCTGACAGTTCCCCAGCCCCTTTAATAACTTTCAAATTTATTAGCCAATTTCAATAAAATACAGCAGGTGTCTAAAAGACTGTAACTTCCTACAAGTTTTGTGAAAAATCAGGTGCTAGGAAGACAAGGGATTCTTACAGAGAGAAGGGTACAGAAAAGTCAACTCTTAGTGATTCTTGCCTAGTTTGCTCAGTGGGAATGACCAATGCACCAGTCAAAATGCAAAATCTCAAGACAAGCCGCAGCAAACTGGGTTTATTTCTCAGCTAAGGATGTGGGGGAGAGCTGAAGATACTGAGGGGGTGGGCTCCAGAGATGTTACTGGAATCTGGGGTATTGTCAGGCAGGGGTTGTTTAGTGACAGAGGTGTGAGGAGGAGATTGCAGTGTGCAGAAGAACTTGAGGATAATAGGTAAGTGGATGTAAAATACAAAAGTTCAGGGAAAAACAGCTTCCGTGTGACCAATGTGATGAGTTCTATTTATGGTTTATCATTGTTTCTTGTTTATCATTTTCACTTCAAGCCATGAGGTTTAGCTCTTATGGGTCAATGTGAATCACATTGCTTTTATTTCCAGATTGTTTTTCAGTAGACAATTATAGCTAGTATGAGAAAACAGTAATAAAAAAAAAAAACAGAGAAAAATGCAGGCACAGAAAAATTTTGGGGATTGGGTATATAATTCATGTGGATGTGTTTTTATGACGATTGTTCATGTTTTTAAATGCTTTCTGATGTTCAGTGGCTTACAATGGGGCAAGTTTTTAATTAAGATTTCTATCTATAATATTTCCATTGTAAACTCCCTTAGTTTGCAGCTTCTGTGCATAATGTTATTAAATTTCAGAAAAAAATATTATAAGTTGATGTGACCACCATTTCTAGGACTGAAATAATGAGAGGCTGCTTATGAAATGCTGTGACGTTTTCAAATCTGCTAGAGATGTGCTGAAAATGAAAACGATAGATGCCAAGGCTTTTTTTTCTAATGCATTTTAAAGAGCTATAATTTCAGATTGTTACTGTATATCTGGAAGAAAAGAGAAATGAGGCTTCAGATTTCAGCACCACCTGAAACAAGGACAGGATAATTGTTATTATAGCTTAGCCAATGTTCAATTCATCCAAAAAATTTCATGATGAACAACCCACTCTGAAATGGTCTGTATTCTTCTACTGCTTCCCTTGGTACCCACTTGTTTTATTTGCTTCTCCCAATGGTCTTGTATTTTTCTTTCTGTGTGACCATTTCTTTATCTGGTTCATATCTTCCTTAGGTTTTATCTCACCTCTGTCTGTCTTTCCCTTTTTTGACTGCTCTCATCTGGTACAAATTACATTCGGCTGAAGCTTTGAACCCCTGGACAACAAATCAAGTTTAAAAAAAATACTGAAAGCTCACCCAAGAAAAGCAAAGAAATAGGCTGTAAACTGTTGTTTTGTTGGCTTGAATATGTTTTGTTATGGCATGCTGAATTCTATGAAACTTTTGTTAAGATTTCTGAAGCACAGGATGAACTGAGATGAACTGAAATAAGAGCGAGTGCATATGCTGTGGGAATTGTTTGTCCACTCACCTGTTTTGAGCAGGGATGTGATTCTGTATGTAGTTGCAAGTAAGCACATAGCTGAGCTCTTGGCATTTGTGGAAGTTGCTTTTTTTATCTTTGTTCTGTTTAAAAAAAAAAAAAAAATATTTTCAGCTTGCTCAAAATCTGTTGAAAATAAGTGTAAACTTATTTTGAGCAAGCTGAAAATATAATTTTTTTTACAAAACATTAAAGCTGCTTCATGAGATGGAACTGGTTTCCGAGTAAACCTAACTGGAAATAGGTACTGCCTTAGCTCAAAAGGAAAATCTCTTTTTATCCACACACCAGTAGCTTGCTGTTAGCACATAATACTGGTAGCAACGAAGGTAATCACAGATTTTCACCCAAGAAATCAATAAAAAGCTTTTTAATCAGCTATTGTGTACTAACAAATAGATAGCTTCAGCAGCCTGTTACCACCCATTGGCATCTATGTTTAAGAGGAATACATGTTTTCTGAGTATCTCCCTGGGAATAGCTATGTCTAGATTCTTCCTGAAAGGCACACAATAAATCCTTCTAATTGGCAGTCTGCAAGCATTTGATTTCTGCATACTCAGCCTAACCCTGCCCACAGAAGGTGAATGCAAAACTATGTGCTAATGAATCAAACACACGTTCAGCTCTTGTAGAAATTTGCATAGTGGTAATGTTGAAGTAAGTGATAAATTCCAAATGAGATTCAATGAGACTGAATCAGCCTTTCTGAGACTTATTTATCTACCTTTTTCTCCTTGGAAAGTATCCTAGAGCAAACTGTTTTGTTTTTTTGTTTGTTTGTTTGTTTGTTTTTTTGTTACATTTGTTTGGATTTAATGCAGGAATCAGTGGGCTGGATCAGACTCAAGTTCCACACCAGCCAATATCTTGTCTTCAGCATTGACCAGCGACATATGCTTCAGAATAAGGTGAGAGAGGTCTGTAAGAGGCAGTCATAGGAGTCTTTCTCCCCATTTTATGATAGGGGTTAACTCAAGTTACAGATCACTGAGGTTAATATTGTTACCCCTAATTATATATTCTGGGGCATTCTTCACATAAAGGTGTTCTCCACAAGCACAGGAGTTATGGAATTCCTTACATAAATGTAGACATTTAGATATTGGCTTCTAAGCTTGCTGTGTAGGCTGTCTTTCTGGTTGATGGAGGAATATGGGTGCTTGTAGGATGCAATTTATCTTGCTTTAAGGCAGACATCCAAAAGATCTGTCTGATGTCTAGGAAAGACACTCGGTGAATTGTATCTTAGATATGTCCACTTCTTTCTACTGATTGCAAAAGGAATCTGGAAAACTAGCTCAGAGGTAGACAATCTCAGTTATGTGAGATTAGTCTCACTCATGTTGTCTTGTCAGCTTGAAATATGTAGGTAGGAAATATCAGAGGTGTTGTTTCTTTCAACTCTAAAACATGCTGTATCCTTTCCAGGTCTTATAAAATGCTGTTAGGTCAAGAGTCACTAGAAGTAACATGGGAAGAACATGGGAGATCTCCAGGGTTCAGGACAATGGCGTGATAGCAATGAGTATTGATGTGTGGAAAAAGGCCCAGCTATTGATGAGCACAGAAGTGCTGCTGTGCTCCTATTAGCTGGTTCAGTATCTGCCGTGTGTAACATGCCAAACTAAGATAAAAGCAAAAGAGATACGAGAGGCAGAACACAACCATGAAAGATCATGGAAGTGTGCTGAGGAAAACTCATACCTAGCTATCAGGGAGGAGGAGGGAAATCTGAAGACAATGGAAAAAGCAACTTCTAGATAGTGCCTGGAGATGAACACCAAGGAATGAAGCTCAAACATAGCAAATACACAGGTCTGTATGGAAAGACAAGCCTGGTTTCTGATCAGGAGAGAGATGTCTGTTTCCTTTATGTAATATATCCATCTTAGCATTTTATCAAAGCCTTTCATCCCCTTCCTCAGAGGGGAATTCTTCAATGGCAAGTTACCAGGCTGCAGCTGGCTTCTAGGACCCTAAGAGTCACACTTCCACTTGCTCAGAATCGGAGAGAAGGTTATTCCTCCCTTTCCCTTATTTCTTCAGTCTTAAAGCTTGGATGTGTCTCTAAAGAAGGTATTTATGTGCTTGTTTCAATGTTTTTCTGTTTTTGCTTACCAGCTTTACTTAAAATTCATGTTCTGGAAACTTGGAAAGAGAATCTACTCTTTCCAGGGTGATACTTAAACATTTAAAATACTCTTAGGAGTCTTCCCCCCCACCCCCGCCTTCTCTTTCTCTTTTCTTGCATTGGACGATGTTGTCAACATGAAGTTATTGCAAGAGAAAAAGATACTTCAGGCTTTGTATAGAGAAAAACTTGCTGGATACTTTATGTAATGCTTCATCTCTACCTGTATACACACAATTCAACTAACTTTAGGAAGCAGCATTTTGGTATCATTTTTTAACAGATGTCCAAATAAGAAAATCATTTATCTCTTCAATTTCTCTCTCTCCCTCATGTATTTTCCATTTTGGTTTAGTTTTCCATTCATCACATGGCCCTGGTGCATATTGTATTAGGGTATTAGATCAAACTGTCAAAAAGCTGACAGGTTTTTTTTTTTCCCCCTAAGCATATGCATTTTTTTGAATAGTAATTAATTCAACCAACTGGAAGTAAGTAATTAGTGGGTTTTTCTTGTGCTTGGTGCAGGTTTTGATATGAAGTATTTTTAGAAGGTTGCAGTTTTAACATCTAAAAAGCCCTTATTTTTGGGTACCTTGGCTACACAAGAAGAACGCATGATCTGAGGAAATATATTAATTGTCTGCATAGGTGTTTTGAACACTCAGGACTTCGTGTGTCATAATTGCAGCCAACCATTGTAACTACATGTAGGACTAGTATGTTCCATTCCTTATGTTCTATGTGCTTTAAGTAATACAAATGTTACTTTAGATAAGCTACACGAAAAGAGCAGCTGGTATGGTCTTATATCCATAGCAGAAGCTTGCTTAACATTTCTAGCTATTCCAGTAGGACGGATGAAAGTTACAACAACCCTGTGTAGAGATTGTCTTGTTTCTATCCTTTGTTTAGTCAAATAATACAACATGACAAATGCTGTAAAAATGTTTTCTGAAATTATACACCGTGTTCATTGGGTTGGTGTTTTTTAGGAACTTCTGTCACCTGGAGAGAAGCTGTTTCTAGTGCGTTAGTAAAGGTGGTGCTGCAACTCTCTTACAGATGAGGGAGATCTTACTATGAGATGTATTTGCAGAAGAGAGACCTTATTTATCTTTCATGTTCTTTCCACAGATATTCATACAAGGTGTCTTTCTGGATACAATTGTTCGTCTTTCTGGAACAATTGTTTGCAGGAAGTGGCTGTCAAAGCAGAATGCTATGTATGTTTGCAGAAGCAGAACTTCCTAAACGTCTGATTATTGTTGGTAGTTGTCACTGACAGCTTTGGTTGTTTAATAAAATGGTTTTGAAAAATCTTCCTAGACTTCAGTATTTCTCTCATCAATATTTTCAGCAGACTTTGATCATGGGTTATTAATGTAGGAAGTATCAAATACCTATCAAATAAGGTATTCCTCCAAAACAGACTCTTCTTTTACCTGGCCAATAACGCATTATCCAGTCTGTGGGATGGAATATTAAGGTAACTGTCAGTAAATGTTAAAAACAGTAACATTAAATCTATCAGTTATCTATCCAATTTTGGATACAAAATAGAAGTGTTTGGGAAAGGAAAAAGAACCAATATTAATTGAGAAAAGGTATTTGTTCAGAGTTAGCTGCAGTATTTGCTCCTGATAATTGTGTTGTCTTTGAACATTAAAATCCAAGATTATTTTCAGGTTGAAGCATGCACCCACTAAGAAAAAAAAAAAATCTTTGTTCAGTTGTGTTGACTTAACATTAGATTTTTTTTTTTTATTACATATGCAGCCTAAGCTGACCCTTAAACAGCAGAGAAACAGCAGCTGAGTGAAATGTTCAGACTGAACATTGGTATTTTGAGTGAAAGGGCCAATGTTTTTTGTGATGTTGTTGCACTACTATTGTGATGAGCAAGAATGCTTTGGCTGATGCTCTCAACAGTAATACAGAAAAAGTGGGTAAATTGTCTTTAGACTGTGATATAAAAGAATGGCCCAGCTCTTCACTGTGAGGATAAAGCATGGCTAGGTGGGTGAAGTTTAACTAATCAGTGATCGCAAAGCTGGGAAAATTGTTCTCTATTTCATGCCTGAACTTTGCAAATGTGTTGTGATGTATTACAGATCCAACCTGGAAGGCAACATAACAGCCTGTGCCCTAGATCTACAGTGAAGACAGCCCAAGTTACGATCCCAGACCACAAGGAAACCAGGTAAACACAATGCAAAAATCATTGGACTCTCTTCTAAGATTTTTTTTTTTTTTAAACAAGCATACAGATTAATGTAAAGCTAAGATGGTCCACAAAACATGAGCAGCTGTTTATCAACTCATTACTGTTGCTGTGCAATTGAATCAAAGGGGAAGTCAGATTGTGACTGATAAGCAGTGAGATAATAGAATCAAAAGCAGAATGTTTGTACTCTGAAAGGGCTGGAAATCTCTGCACAGGAAGGTAATGCTGGGCAATGCACAAATATAGTAAATATAGGTATACGGCATGAACTGAACCCACAGTGATTTTAAAGAAGGACTTGAAAGTGTGAAAAGTTATGCATAAAGTTATTGACGTATTTGAAATGAGTGTTAGTGGAACAAGGGAGGATGATGGTTGGCAGGAGAATGACTAATGCTGCAGAAGGGCCTGATTAAACTGTTCAGGAAAGGAGCTGAGGTTTGGATTCAGGCTGCTGGACTATTGAGTGCTCACTGTGGGCTGTTCAGCCATACTTGTGCAATGTTAAGCTTCCTATCTGCTGGTCTAAAGAAAGCTATGCATAAATCCAGCATCCCATACTGTTGAGTGAATGTTTTTCCTGGGAGGAAAGTACAAGGGAAATGTTAGAAACAGCTTCTAGAGTTAGCAAGTGACCTCCCAGCATAGAGTGCTGAGACTGAGTCAAGTTACTGGGAATGCCTGGAGGACTAGGAGTCCTGGAACCAGATGGAGAGCAGGAAGGCCAATACAGAGTATTGTTAAATTTTTCAAGTAATACGATAAATAAACAGAGTATACAGATCCTCCTATCATCCCTGAAACCTTTCTGGGGAGTAGGTCTTCCATTCTGATCTACAACTTTAATAAAGAGCCTTTAACTTACCACTGTCTGGGCTGAGATCTGCTCCTTTTATATGCTGGCTACAAGAAGGCAATACAGCAACAAGTACTTGTATTACTTAGTTCTGCTTACCAGCCACCAAACCAACACATTCTTACCAGGAAGGGAAACCAAAAAGGCTTGAATTTTCTTGGTAGCCTTGGTTAATGCAGTAGCATCAGAAGATAATGCTGTGCAGTGATCATATCAGTGATGCGTCTAATCCTGCTTTACAGCTTAGCTGCAATATGTCTTTGGTTTGGTTTCAATTCCTCTGGTAGCAATGAAAAATAGGTCTTCAATTCTCTGCTTTGCCATCTTATACTCTTACCAGATGAATCAGCCAGAGACTCCAATGGTTAACTTGAATGGGGGAATCTCACCTATCTTTTATGCTGTCTGTTTCCACTTGTGACTTTGCTGTATTTATACTGTAAAGTGGATGGATTAATTTGAGGATGGTGAAGACAAGTCATTATTTATTACTGGAGTGGGGAACTTGTGGACCAGATAAGACCAGTAATTTAATTTCACATCACCTGAGGCCGCTTAATTTTGTTTAGCACAGACAAGGCAACAAGGAAAAGCAAGGCTCTAATGTTTGTGGGTTTTTTTTAGTTTTTCCATTATTCCTAACCATGTGACATGTGTTTCCACATCACATGAGGTGGTCCACAAATGCAAAGGCTTTTTGTTCCCTTCACAATATTTATTGAAAGAAAGGGAAATTGTACTTGGTCTTAATCTATAACCTGTTGGAATGAATTCAAATACCTGTATACCCCCTGTAAATGCTGAACAAACTCCCCACCCTGTTCTCCCAGTCTGAACGCGGGATGGAAGTTACTTTAAAAAGGCTTTCATTAACCTGATTTTCCCTGGCCACAGATCATTAAAGACTCATCCTCACAGTGAAGAACTAGGCAGTTCTTTTATGTCACAGTCTAAAGACAATTTAGCTTTTTTTCTGCTTTTTCTCTATTAGAGATTTGAGATAAACAGTTAAAAGAAGAAAAGGTCAAATATGGTGGTTTTTTTTACAAGGTAAACTAAAGAGTGAGATACTTGGGCTTCAAAGGGCTAGATCTTCTAGCTGCCTAGCTTGCAGTAAGTGGGTGAGCTGTAGCGATTTATGTAAAATGAAGAGTTAACCTAAGGTTTCATCCATCACTATGTTCTTCCTCTTTTACATCATGAATTGTTGCATATCAGTGGAATTGAGATACTGGGCTACCCATGTTTTCGTAAGTCGATGGGTTATTGACCTTTTTTTCCCAATATATAAGGAGGCATGTTATAGATAAGAATAAAGCATTCATGCATGCATATATATGTGTGTATATATGTACAACATAATGTGTGGTAATACATATGTAGTGTTATTCTTTCTGTATTCCTTGTTTGACCTTGTCTTGAAGGCCACAAATATAACACTAACCATGCTGCTTCTGCGATTTTTATGAACTTTCTCTAGCTGTTCTGATTCTCTCATTAATACTTCCTGTAACTCAGGCATGGTACTGCACAATTGCATGGTAATTTGGAGCAGGGGAGAAGTCAGGCTCTTTAGTGACCTTTTCACTAGAAATTTCTCATGAAAGCAACTGTTAGCAAGTTTGGATGTGTCTTTTTATAACCTTTACAGTTCAGTGTGTGTCCTTCTAATGAGCTCTTTGATAACTCACTCCCTCATCTCTGCCAAAACTAGCCATATTTAACATGGTTGTGTGGTCCTGAAATTCATGTAATCTTTTTCAAAGCAGACATAAGCAATGCTACGAGCCTGGTAAATAGTTTGTACTAAGAATTTTGTACCTGGTCACACCTAAGGGGCCTCTAATTCAAGTTCTTCAAAAGCAGCCAGCAAAAGATGCCTTGACATCATCTTGGCATATAAATAAGGCAAGCACATAATTATTTCAAATACACCTACATTCTCTCTCAACTAGTCTTATAGACATCTTTAGTGATCAATATCTAGTAGAAATTGATTTTTTTTTTTTCTCCCATGAATTTATCAAATTAGTTTTGGGACCATGTGAATTTTAAGCATTGCCAGAATTATTCTCCTAAATGCATATGTCATATTAATTCTTTTGTTGGTTTTGTACTTAAAAAAAAAAACAACAAACAAACAAAAACAAAAAAACTTTTTAATTTTTTTTTTTCCTCTGAGGGTCATCTTTTTTTCAATCATTGCAATACCTGCTTTCAAAGATGTTTTTTGGTTGGTTTTTGGTTTGTGTTTTTTTTTCTTTCCAAAATGTGTCTGGCTGGTTCTGTCCAAGGGTACTTCCTGAACAAAATACCTAAATTCTTTGCCTGATCATCTCAGAAGTATTAGTGTTGCAAAAGGGGTTATTTTAGTATTTTTTTTAAACTGAAAAAAATTGCAACAGCTGGTGTTTTGTTTTGGTTTTTCCCCTTGCTTGTTACCATCTTCTTTCTAAATGTAACGATTTTCAGAGTATTCCAAAATAGTCCATCTCTGGTGGCTATGAAATAGCCTGTGATTTGGGGCTGGTTTTGATGTGAGATCTGTGATAAAAACAAGAAAAT
This sequence comes from Fulmarus glacialis, assembly GCF_000690835.1. Classification (NCBI taxonomy): domain Eukaryota; kingdom Metazoa; phylum Chordata; class Aves; order Procellariiformes; family Procellariidae; genus Fulmarus; species Fulmarus glacialis. Next base: position 16,474 of record NW_009220126.1, read on the forward strand.
GCTTTTGAATTTGCCAGCTAGTCAGAGGTTAAGATGTTGGGCTTTGGCTAGGGAAATTTAGGTTTCATTCCTGACTGCAGCGCAGTCTCCTTATCTGATATTGAACTAACTGTTTCTACATCTTCTTTCTTTGTATCAAGAGGGCTAATAACACTTTTTTAACCTGCAAGCATATTACAAGGATAAATTTGCTAAAGCATCAAAGGAGCTTGGATAGCAGATTACTGAGGGCTGTTGAAGTAGCTAAGAAGAGTGATAGATATCAGCTACTTGCAGGCTTTTCTCAACATTGTATAAAAATTTTAAAATAAAAAGAGATTCTTTTACCATGTAGTCCTAGTGAGTCGATGTTGCTCCATCATCCTTCTCTGCAGATCTTCTTACCTGTAACAATAATTTCCAACATGAAAAGGCGCAGAAGAATGTACTTGTAAGGAATGTAGCTTCCAATCATGTTAGTTTAGTGGTTTGTAGGTCTTTCTCTTGGGGTGTTTCTGTTCTGCATTGCTGGCAGGGTGTCAGATTCCCTGCATGTTCTTTTGGACCTGCTGCAGTCTGACACATCCTCTGGTCCCAGCTGAGTAATTTCAAAGTCATCTCTTTCTTTTTTCCTTTTTTTCCTCCTCCTTTTTTTTTTTTAAATTTTATTTTGTTCTTGTTTTCATAAGTGTAGGGATTGCATTAATCAGCTAACACCACAATCTTTGGGGGCTCTTGCATGTGTGAAGGTTTTCTTTTGATGACAAAGTTATAACAGTTTGAGGTAATACGTATCCATGGGTCCCTTACCAGCAATAGCAGCCAATTAATTACCAGGAAAAATCATTACTGAAGCAACAGTCTAGCTATTGAACTAAAGCTGTTCCTCTCATTTATTCCATTTAAGAGAAGGCATAGATTTCTTTCCCCATTATCTCCTGCTGACTAGAGCTCTCACCTGTGACTAGATGAATAGCGTGGTGAAAGGATGGGCTAGGAGTTTTATTCTTGGATAGTTCAGCGACCTCTTTGGAGAAACAGGGGGATTTATGTTTTTTGGGGTAGGGAACTTGAAGCTACTCAGCCAATAGAAGACGTATAAGACCCATCACTCCCAGATGCTGAGTATCTATCGCTGTAACTGGAGAACATCCTGAACTGAAATGCAAAAGAAAAGAACTAAAGACAGGAATTTTTTTTTTTCCCTCTTATGTGAAAAACTGATCTCAAAGTCACTTCCTTGATCCAGAACTTTGTTATTCTGAGCTCATTTTATCTGTAAAAGTCTTGTCTTACATTGTGTAGGTGGGGGCTTTGTTGCAGATGCGGGCTGGTGATGTTCATGAGTCTGAAGAAAAATAGAATGTCATTTCTCAATTAGTTGCTGTCTCTTTCTTCTATGGAAATCCAAAATGTCTCTCAACTATTTTCCATTAAAGGAAAGTACAGATGCCCACACTGAAATAGCAAAATGGCTTTTCCCTCATGGTCTTCAGGTCATCTTGCAAGTTCAAGTGGTTTGGGTAGTTCACATGAACTTTAGATTGTCATTCAGTCTGAGTGAAAAAGTCATCAGGATTAAGCTAGTTTTTTTTATTCGGAGTAGTTCATGCAAAAAAACCCAGCTCTATCATCTTCTCCCCTTTTGCCTGGAATCCAGCCAGATTTCCTGCAGTGTTGTCTAATAATATCTACTCTCTCAATTAACATTAGATACAGTGCTTAGGCAAACTAAAACTAAATTGCAAGTCACCCAGTCTCTTCTTTCTAGAATCAAAAGACTGCAATTTAACAACTCTCTTCGGGCAGAAATTATTTGTATCTGTAAAATTGTACGTGTGTTTTACAGACTAGCTGCAAAGATAAACACACATGCCTTTCTTTATTCTGTCTGTGGGTTTCTCAGGATGTTACACAAGCTGAAAACTAGGTATGGGGCCTGGTAAATAAAGATGACACAGCTGGAACACAAGCTGTCTGGAATGCTATTTATCGTAGCACTCTTTCTTTTCTTTAGTAGACTTGCTATTTGAAGACTAGCTGTAATTCCAGATATATTGAAACTTAAGAGTAAACCAAAAGTTATTTTGGTTGCACCTGTTACTGATAAAGCAGATCTATTTTAATTTTGTGTGTTCAGACTAGATACTAATCATAAAGTAAATCTACTGTGCATCTGATTTTGCAGGTGCAAAATTTGCTTGCTTAATGTGAAACAAGTTGGAGTCCTGTTGTGTAAAATAAAATGGGTCTCACTGCCCTCACAAAGAAAAAGAAATGTTAAGGTAACATGAATTTTTTGCTGACTTCTTAGCCAAAAGCAGCAAGGAAATCTGTAGCGATAAGCATATTCACCTAGAAGCTCTGTATGTAAAGGGCAAAGTTGCAGAGATGACAGGCTAGATGTTTTGAGATGAGTTTTGTTGCTGGAAAGCATGAAGAGTGTTAGGACTTGGTACATTTTTTCTAAAGAACAACTGGTGACATGCTCTAAGGTCAACATGTAATATCTTTTCCATGCTCTTCTAAAAAGTCAGATTAGTCCTTTCAGCAGTAACCTTTCTCACATTGAGTACGTTTGTTTTCCTGTCTTTAAAATTCATCTTCTCTATTTATGATTATGACAGCTTGTAGGATTACATTTTCCATATATCGATTTGGATGTGCTCCCTTTGTCATGTTTTGATTAAAAGAAGTATAGTTTTACTTATGCTAAGATAATATACAGTGTATGGTAGATATATAACCTTTTAGCAAAGTGTTGTTGTACTTTTTTAAGAACCTTCAGACACCATTTTACTATTCAAGCTCAATTTAGTGACAATGAAAAAATTGTCTTTAAGGAAAGGGTGACAGTTTGGTGGGTTGAAGAAAAGACTATTGTTTCCTCATCTTTATGTAGACAGAAAATCTAGGGAGGACACCAGGGAAATGTCTGTAAAATGTGAAACAGAAAAGTTCTTGGAAAAACTTGAGTAAACATATATCAAATATTTCCCATATGTATTTTGGAAATGATTCAATAAAAATGAGTTCATTGCATTCATTGTCCTTTACTTTATAGTAGTTAGCACTTTTCATTTCAAGGGCTTTCAAATCACAGCACAAAATCCATGTCGGCACACATACTTCTTGGAATATGAACCTGAAAGAGATGTCCTGGGTCACTGAGTCCAGCATGTTTACTGTTTTAGGCAACTATACCATTTATATAATCTGTTTAGTTTTTAAGTGATTATAAAAAAGAATAAAAAACCTTTGCGGTGGTTTAACCCCAGCCGGTAACTAAGCCCCACACAGCCACTCGCTCACTCCCCGCCCCGGGGGATGGGGGGAAGGATCAGATGC